>NW_007258032.1:1013633-1060056 GCF_000164805.1 Carlito syrichta | reverse complement strand
CAGCTCCCGGCCACCGCAGCCTCGACCTGCTGGGCTCCGGCAATCCTTCCGCCTCAGCCTTCCGAGTAGCCGGAATTACAGGCACGTGCTATCACGCCCGGCTGATTTTTTGATTTATTGTAGAGATGAGGTCTCCATGCCCAGGTGGGTCTCGAACCCATGGGCTCAGGCAATCCACTCACCTCAGCCTCCCAAAGGCACGGGATTACAGGCTGAGCCACCGAGCCCGGCTACGGCCATTAGAACTTTAAAGAAGCCAGGTGTGGTGGCCCACACCTGTAATCCCAGGACCTTAGGAGGCAGAGGCAAGAGAACAGCCTGAGCCCAGGGATTTGAGACTAGCCTGAGCAACTTGGCAAGACCCTGTCTCTACTACAAACCAAAAAAAATTAGCCAGGCATGGTGACACATGCCTATGGTTCCAGCTACTTGGGAAGCTGAGGCAGAAGGATCGCCTGAGCCCAGCAGGTCAAGGCTGCAGTGGCCATGAGCATGCCACTGCACTCCAGTTTGGGAGTCAGAATGAGACTCGGACTCAAAAAAAAAAAACAACAACAACTTTATAAAACAACGTTTTCACTGGGCTCGGTGGCTCAGCCTGTAATCCCGTGCCTTTGGGAGGCTGAGGTGAGTGGATTGCCTGAGCCCGCGGGTTCGAGATCCGCCTGGGCAGCGAGACCTCATCCCTACAATAAATTCCGGCTATTTGGAAGGCTGAGGTGGAAGGATCGCCGGAGCCCAGCAGATAGAGGCTGCAGTGGCCGGGAACAGCCACTGCACTCTAGTCTGGGCGACAGAGTGAGACGCCAACTCAAAAATAAATAAATAAATAAAACAACGTTTTCTGAAAAGAGTAGAGATTTGGCTATTTTCATAATAGAACCTACGTAGTAGAGAAAGCATGTCTGTTTATAGAAAGTTTCTTTTTTCACACACTGTAGGTCTCTGAAGGCAGCAAATGAGAAAAGAAAGCCCCGAGTGACTTGACACAAGGAAAAATACTGTAGTACCTTTCTCCACGGAGGCATCAGGTACTGGCTCATGTGACTGCTTTATTGGTGAAGAAGCTTTCACTGGAGCTGGAATGGTCAAAGGCAAAGATGGAGGGGCATCAGAGATGTCTGACTCGGAGGACTGAGGATAAATGTAGTCTTCTCCAAGAGAATGGCGATGGAGTTCAACATCCACTACCTATACAATTGGGAAATAATTGGGCTCATAAATCCATCATCAATATCACAGAAAGCTTAAGTTCTGTCCCAGAGTGTGGTATAAAAGATGTGACAAATGATTTCTAGTTACACTTCAAAGGCAATTTCAATCTGAAAAACTAAAGAATTTTTCCTAGAAAATAATCTAGGATATATGGCTTAGCAGATATATATTTCAGTGAAATGAATCACAAAATTGGGGTCTTTCCACTTGCTATTTCTACTCCTTAGAAAACTATTCCTCCAGAACTCTGCATTTCCATCTTTCTTACCAGTAGTTCTCAAACAAATGCCAAGTTCTAAGAGAGAACCCTAAGCATTCAAGCTTAAGAAACTCCCTGTGCCCCCAGCTACTCTCATCTTCATGGCACTTATTTAGAACTGAAATTATCTTTTCTTGCTTTTGTGTTCACATTTACCCTACCCATTCTCAACACCAAGAATCTAACTCCTTAAGGAAAGATGCTATCTTGTTTATTTCTGTATTCCCAGCACCTAGATCATGCCTAGCATATAGTAGGTGCTCAATAAATATCTTCTGATGTAACACAGCTCATTTCTGTAGGCAGAGTAAGATATGACTAGCTAACTAATGACTACTGCTGATATTATATCATAAATATTAAAAAAGGGGGAGAGGGTGGAGAACAAAGTTGGAGGCCTTATACTTCCTAATTTCAAAATTTATAACAAAGCTACAGTAATCAGAAACAGTAAGGTACTGGAGTAAAGGCAGACATACAGAGTAATGGAATAGAATAAAACCTCACATATCCAGTCAAATGATCATCAACAAGGGTGCCAAGACCATTCAATGAGAGAAAGGACAGTATTTTCAACAAATGCTGCTAGTAAAACTGAATATCCACATGTAAAGAATGCAGCTGGATCCCTACCTTATACTATTTATCAAAATTAATTAAAAATGGATTAAAAACATAAACAAGAGCTTAAACAACATTTTTTGTCTACTTATATAGAGAAAAAGCTTATGTAGAGAAAAGGCTTGATTTGGTAATGATTTCTGGTATATGACACCAAAAGCACAGGCAACAAAAGAAAAAAATAGAAAAACGGGACACCAAACTTTTGCTAATCAAAAAACAATCAACAAAATGAAAATGCAGAAATAAATCACAGAATGGGAATAAATATTTAGGAATCATATACCTTGACCAGGGTTAATATTAAAGATATATGAAGAACTCCTACAACTTAGAAACAACAAAAAAACTAACAACCTGATTAAAAGTAGGCAAAAGAACAGATATTTCTCCAAAGAAGATATACATATAAATGCAAATTAAAACCACAAGATACCACTTCACAATCATTAGCATAACTATTATAAATTAAAAAAAACCAAACAGAAAATAACATAGTAGGGATGTGAACTGTGTACTGTTGGTGGGAATGTAAAATGGTGTTGCTTCCAGGAAAACTATAGTGGTAGTTCCTAAAAAAATTAAAAATAGAATTACCATATGACCCAGCAATTCCACCTCTGGGTACATACACGAAAGAACTGAAGTCAGGGATTCAATGTATACCATGCACATGGGGCCATGTACACCATGACCACAGCAGCATTATTAAAAATAGCCAAACGAAGCCGGGCTCGGTGGCTCAGCCTGTAATCCCGCGCCTTTGGGAGGCCGAGGTGAGTGGATTGCTGAGCCCGCAGGTTCGTGACCTGCCTGGGCAACTTGGCGAGACCTCATCTCTACAATAATTCAAAAAATTAGCCGGGCGTGGTAGCGCGTGCCTGTAATTCCGGCTACTCGGAAGGCTGAGGCGGAAGGATCGCCGGAGCCCCGCAGGTCAAGGCTGCGGTGGCCAGGAGCGGCCACTGCACTCCGGTCTGGGCGACAGAGTGAGACTCCAACTCAAAAAAAAAAAAAAAAACAGCCAAACGGGGAAAGCAACTCATGTCCATTGATAGATGAATGGACAAACAAAATGTGGTACAGACATACAACACAGTACTAGTCAGCCTTAAAAAGAAAAAATTCTGACACATGCTACAACATGGATGAAATCTAAGGACATTATGCTAAGCAAAATAAGGCAATCACAAGACAAATACTATGATTCCACTTATTTGAGGTACCCTAGAGTAGCAGTGAAATTCATAATGACAGAGAGTACAATGGTGGCCGCTGGGGCTGAGGGGAGGGAGTAGTGAACAGTAGGGGAGGGAGGAGTGGATACTATTGTTTAACAAGTACAGAGTTTCAGTTCTGCAAGATGAAAAGAGTTCTAGAGATGGACTGTGATGATGGTTGCAAAATAACATGAATGTACTTAATATCACTGAACTGTACACAGAAAAAATGGATAAGATGACAAATCTTGTTTTTTAACTACAATTTAAAAGAAAGAAAGAAAAACAAAAAAGGGGTTGGAGGAGATCAACTTTAAAATTTCCTTTTTTCCCAAATTAAAAATGAAGATCAATTTTCATTCTACTTGTTCCCAAATAATACTGTAGGAGAAAACCTACCGTTTCAGCTCCCAGAGTCTGCAAGCCAGTATAAGTTCTATCCAGCTATGAAAAAGACAAAAGGGAGAGTGTTAAATTTCACTGCGCTTATTAATCCTAGGATACAATCTTATCTAAAACCTTTTTTTAACCACAAGTGTTCACACCATAGGATCTACTTTTTCATAATTCTTTTTTTTTTTGAGTTGGAGTCTCACTCAGTCGCCCAGACTGGAGTGCAGTGGCCGCTCCTGGCCACCGCAGCCTCGACCTGTTGGGCTCCGGCGATCCTTCCGCCTCAGCCTTCCAAGTAGCTGGAACTACAGGCGCACGCTACCACGCACGGCTAATTTTTGATTTATTGTAGAGATGAGGTCTCACCAAGTTGCCCAGGCGGGTCTTGAACCTGCGGGTTCAGGCAATAATTCTTAATGTATAGTATCAATTCACCACTTCAGTTAAAAATCTTTAATGTTCTGGGACAAGATAACCCTTTTAATTAACTAATTAATTAATTAGTCCTTTTGAATTGTACTAGTTGCTCTGGATACATTTTCCCTGATAACGGACTTCCCCTTTACTTAGTACATCTTTCTGATTTTCATCATTCTTTACAATTTTTTTCTTTTTCTTTTTTTTTTAAGTTGGAGTCTCATTCTATTGCCCAGGGTGTAGTGCAGTGGCACACTCACGGCGACCCCAGCGTTGACCTGCTGGGCTCCGGCTCTGGCAATACTTCCTTCTATCTCAGCCTTCCAAGAAGCTGAACTACAGGCTCACACTACCACGCCTGGTTAATTTTTTTTTTTTTTAAGTGAGAAAGCAGGATTTATTCAGAAGACAAAAAAGCTCCCACAGCAGGAGGAGACCCAAAGGGGTTGCCCCCTAGCTAATTTTTGATTACAGAGCCAAGGTCTGGCCAAGGTGCCCAGGCTGGTCTTGGACCTGCAGCCTCAGGCAATCCACTCTCCTCAGCCTCCCAAAGTGCTGGGATTACAGGCTCCGCTACTGAGCCTGGCCCCATCATTCTTTACAAAGGGAACTCTACTGTTTAATTTTTTCCTTTTTCCACATTATTGTCTTCTGATTAGAATTGCTCATTATCTTTATCTCAAGTTGTAGTTGAAATTTCTAGGAGTTGGAACTTCAGAGGGAAAGATGGTTATAGCAAAATGAATCCCCAAGGAAAATAAATCAGGGTTCTGCAGATGTCAGACCACTACTGATCCAAGATCAAGTTTTCTCTGGTATAAAATAAAGGCAATGTCAAGAACTATGAGAGGCAACAAGATATCACAATTAGAGGTAAGGACTGTGGAGCCAGTCAGCCAGGTTTGAATTCTAGCTCAATTTTTTTTTTTTTTTTTGAGTCAGGGGTTTTCACTCTATCACCCAGGCATGATCACAGCTCACCATAGCCTCAAACTCCTGGGGCTCAAACAATCCTCCCATCTCAACCTCCCAAGTACTTGGGACTACGTGTGCACTATTTACACCTGGCTAATTTTTTGATCTTTTTTTTTTGAGTTGGAGTCTCACTCCGTCACCTAGGTTGGAGTGCAGTGGCATGCTCATGGCCTCCCCAGCGGTGACCTGCCGGGCTCAGGTGATCCTTCCGCCTCAGCTTTCCAAGTAGCTGGAACTACAGGCACGTGCCACCACGCCTGGCTAATTTTTAAAAAAAATTTATTGTAGAGATGAGGTCTTGCCAAGTTGCCCAGGCTGTTCTCGAACCCATGGGCTCAGGCAATCCCCTCACCCTGACCTCCCAAAGTACTGAGATTACAGGCTTGAGCTACCATGCCTGGACAATTTTTTGACTTTTTGTAGAGGCAATGTCTTGCTATGCCACCCAGGCTGGTCTCAAACTTCTGGGCTCAAGCAATTCTCCCACTTCTTCCTCCCAAAGTGCTGGGATTATAGGCATCAGCCACTGCAGGCAGCCTCTACACTATAATTTTAATTATACACTTCTAAAAACCTATTCTAAGAACAATCTAAAAATGGAGGAAGTTTTACACAAAAGATGTTTACATAGCATTATTTGTAACCACAAACTAAAAACAATACAAATATCCAGTAACAGAGGATTAAAAAAAACCATGGCCCATCAATTTGTGAAATATTATGCAGCCATGTAGATGAGGTTCACAAAGACTGTGTAAAAACATTTTAAATTGGCTATAAATAATTTTAAACACACACTGCACGTGTATCATACACACGTGAAAAGATACATTATATAGTAAGCACTTTGAAAAAAAGAATGAAAATTCAGACAGCAGAGGCAATGTTAATGACTTCAAATGTATTGACTATGATTATTTTTTAGAAGAGTACAAATATTAATATAACCAAAAGAGCTTATAATTGCACAGAAAAATGCTAAGTTAATATTTGTTTTAAAATTTATATTCCATAATGTTTATATTGTTAAGTGACAGTGTCAAGAAGACTGACAAGGAGAAAATGAGTACATTGTGAAAAGAAAGACAGAGGGAAAGAAGATGAAGTCAGGGGTAGGTTAGTAAACACAAGATTTAAAAGTTTTGTAAGAGGTAGAGGTCAAGTCTATATGAATTCCTCAGCAGCCAACACAGAGAGGACAACTCAGTTAGTCATGAGATTTAGCATTCATAAGATCAAAAAGCAATACAGGGTGGATTAACACTTCATAGGGTCAGGCACAGTGGCTCAAATTTGTAGTCCCGGCACTTTGGATTGCCTGAGCCCACAGGTTCGAGAACAGCCTGGGCAACTTGGCGAGACCTCATCTCTACAATAAATAAAAAAAATTGGACATAGCAGTACACAACTGTAGTTCTGGCTACTTGGAAAGGTAAGACGAAAAGGATCACCTGAGCCCAGCAGGTCAAAGCTGGGGTGGCCGTGAGCCTGCCACTGCAGTCCAGCTTGGGTGATGAAGTGACTCCAACTCAAAAAAAAAAAAAAAAAAAAAAAGTTCATGGAAGAGATCTAGAGTTTTCATTATTTAAACCTTAGCCAACAGTGTGATTGCTAAAAAGATATAGGCAATTATGTTACATCTATTCACATATCCTCCAGAGAATAAAATTAATAGTCTCTCTGGAATCTGCACTGACACGTTTCATTGCTGAGATCAAATGTTAAGAACAACACTGATAAAACAGAACTGTTATCAAAACACTAGGAGAAACTGGAAAATGTAGCATACAAGAAATGTTACAGAAATCGATTTTGCATGGAGAATAAATAATTTAAAGAGAAACATAAAAAGCTATCTATTCTCAAACATTTTTAGGGTTTTTATAAAACCAAGTCTTATTCTGAATTATTTTGGAAATCAAAATAGGACAAATGGGTCAGGTTTTTTGTTTCTGTTTTTTTTAAAGCAGTTTTAGGTAAATTTATGAAAGAAAGTTTACTTACTAAATGGCTCACGTACTGTCTTTGGAAGAGTTGTGTTCCTTCCAAAGTAAAGGTTTGGGGAGAGATTAATGTCTACTTGCCAGAAATGTAGGATATGGGAATTTCACACATTCTAGGAACTTTGAAATTTACATAACTCTAATACCTAGAGCATTTAATATTTAATGTAATATTTACAGTATCAAATACACATTTTTATTTACTATAGAATTTCAGAATACAGAAATCATTGTGACTTAAACAGCCAGGAAGAGTTACACAGGAACTTGAAGAATGGAAAAAATCCAGACAAGTATTCAAGGAGAGGAAGAGCATGAAAAAACACAGGAAGAAGGCCACAGGCATCTCCAGGACATGAACAGACTGACATGGCTGGAACAGAATCTGATACAGAGGACTGGTGCAGATAATTTAGGGGGAAGATGTTGAGTCAAAATGTGGAAAATCCTGGAAGGCATGCAGGGGAGTCTGAACCTGAACAGGAATTCAATCAACTGTTCTGAAAGAGGAATAGCATAATGATTCTGCTGTTTTAAACCAACCATCAGATGGTGCTATGTAGAATTGACAGGGGGGGAAAGAAGGTAGAATAAAGAGCCAATCAGGAAGCAGTAGAAAAACAGCCTAGCAACAGCGAGGGGGCAGAGGCAGAATGGAAAAGAGATTATGAAGAAAGAGTAACAGTCTGTGAGCGACTGAACAAATATTTAGAAAAAGGAAGAATCAAAGATAGTTCTGATAGTTAACATGGAAATGGTAAGAAAACTGATACTGCAGTACAAAACAGAATCACATGGCCACAATACAGGTGCTTAAGGTCTGAAGGCCAATACACAATGAAACAATAAAACCAAGGAGAGAGGGTCTTCCTCCGAATTAAGCTTTGGCTTGAAGGAATGTTGTGGCTGGTTTGATCTTCTATCCAGACCACTTAAACTTTCTCCCTACAAGCAAGACTGTTTTGCATTATTATCATCTGTGTGTTCACCGGAGCAGCACACTTAATTCCCTTCAAGATCTTTTTCTTTTCACTCATAACTTGGCTGTTTGGCACAATAATCCAGCTGTCAGTCTATCTTAGCTTTTGACATGCCTTGCCTTTCTCACTAAGTTTAACTGTCTCCAGCTTTCAATTTAAAGTGAGAGATGTGCAACTATCCCTTTCACTTGAAACTTAGAGGTCACTATAAGGTAATTATTTGGAATAATTTTAATATTGCTGTGTCTCAGGAAATAAAAAGGCCTGAGAAAAAAGAAAGAGACAAAGAATGGCTGGTCAGAGAAGCAGTAAGAACACGCACATTGATTGATTAAGTTCATCATCTTATATGGGCATGGTCTGTGGCACTCCACAATAATTACAATAGTAACATCAAAGATCACCAATCACACATCACCAAAACATTTACAATAATGAAAAAGTTTGAGAATATTTTGAGAATTACCAAAATGTGACACAGACATATAAAGTGAGCATAGTTACTGGAAAAATGGTGCCAAAAGATTTGCTTGACACAGGGCTGCCACAAACCTTCAATTTATACAAAACACAGTTATTTGTGAAGCACAATAAGACAAGATATGCCTGCACTCTGCTTTTTACCTACTTTAGTGATTGTTTTCTTCCATATATAGCAAACGCTCCATGAAATATAATATATAATGGCTGCATAATAAACCACATGGACATAGCTGTCATTGAAGGATTTCTTACAACACAATAGTTAATCTCATAACTTCTGCTTGGTTTTTTTTTTTTCTTTTGAGTTAGTCTTACTCCGTCATCCAAGCTGGAGTGCAGTGGCATGCTCACCCCAGCGTCAACCTGCTGAGCTCCAGTGATCCTTCCGCCTCAGCCTTCCAAGTAGTCAAAACTACCACACCTGGCTAATTTTTTTTTTTTTTTTTTAATTGTAGCGACAAGGTCTCGACAAGTTGCCCAAGCTGGTCTCAAACCCACAGGCTCAGGCAATCCACTCGCCTGGGCCTTCCAAAGTGCTGGGATTACAGGCTGAGCCACCGAGCCCAGTTGACTTCATTATTTCTGAAACATGTCCACCTGTATCTTTACCCACATAAAATAAACATATCTTTTAACTTATGAAATAAACAGACAAGATTATTTGTCCCATTTTATAGAAAAGTAAATAGATTTTAAAAAAACAAGTCTTCTGATTACCTGACCACTGAAGTCTATCTTTTAAAAGAATATATGTTGTGCCATAAAGTGACCCCCCTGCCCCACTGTTCAGAGAACAAAGAAGTGTTGTAGCAGTATGTATAACACACTCAAAAACATGACTGCTATACTACTCTCCTTGGCCACTGCACTCAGAACACCTAACACTGCCACTTTAAATTGAACAATACAGATCTGAACTGCATGGGTATACTTTTACGCAGTTTTTCTTCCACTTCTCCCACCTGAAAACACAAACCCAACACCTCCACTTCCTCCTCAGTCTACTCAACATGAAGAAAATGAGGAT
This sequence comes from Carlito syrichta, assembly GCF_000164805.1. NCBI lineage: Eukaryota > Metazoa > Chordata > Mammalia > Primates > Tarsiidae > Carlito > Carlito syrichta. The sequence goes on along the minus strand of NW_007258032.1, from coordinate 1,050,463 downwards.
GAAGACCTCTACAATGATCCGCTTTCACTTAATGAACAGCAAATATATTTTATCTTCTTTATTATTTTACTTTGAGACAGGGTCTTGCTCTGTCATCCAGGTTGACGTGCAGTGGCTTAATCATAGCTCACTGCAGCTTTAATGTCCTGAGCTCAAGCAATCCTCCCACCTCAGCCTCCCCAGTAACTAGGACTACAGGCACACGTGACTACACCCAGCTCCTTACGATTCTCTTAATAGCATTTCTTTTCTCTAGCTTACTTTACTATAAGGATATAGTATAAACTAGATATACAAAAAATGTGTTAATCAATGTTTATGTCATCAGTAAGGCTGCTAGTCAACAGTAGGGTATTAGTAGGTAAGTTTTTGGGGAGTCAGAATTTATATGCTAATTTTGCAGGGGTCAATATCCCTAAACCCAGTGTTGTTTAAGAGTCAAATGTAGCTGGTGAAAAAATACTTCATTTCTGGGGAGCAATGTTTTATTACAATACCTTCAGATTATGTATGATATCTATCCGCTTGTTCTGGCTGTCCTTAAAGTGAACTTGAACTCTGACAGGAAACTCACCCCAGCCTCTTCTGGTCAGATGAAAAGGAGGCTCTCTAAGGAAAAGCAGATATTAACACATTCATCCATGTTCATCTTCCCATGCTAGACAGTATAAGTTTTCTCATAATGGATAAATTAGAAATTCATATCCTTCTAAGAATGATTTAGGCTTCTCCATTTGAAGCTAAATCAACATGCTATCATTTGCTAAAAAATTAAATTATAAAAGAAAAATTTAACTCAACCTATATTAAACTTTCAGCCAGGTGCAAGTGCTCATATCTGTAATCCCAGCTCCTTGGGAGGCAGAGGTGACAGGATTACTGAGCAAATGTGTTCGAGAACAGTCTGGGCAACTTGGCAAGACCTCATCTTTGCAAGAAATCAAAAAATTAGACAGGCACGGTGGTATATGCCTATAGTTCCAGATACTTGGAAGGCTGAGGTGGAAGGATTGCTTGAGCCCAGTAGGTCAAGGTTGCGGTAGCCATTAGCATGCCGCTGGCACTCCAACCTGGGTTACAGAGTGAGACTCTGACTCAAAAAGTAAATAATGAACTTTCAATTACTAAATGCCAAGAGTTAAGAGTATACTTAGACCACATAATCCAAAGTCATTTTCACAGACAAAGAAACTAAGGTAATCTACTAAATACCACACAACAGAGAGCAGGGATCCTTAACTGGCAATTGACGGACACAGGCTGTGAGGTATATGTTCCTTATCCCAAACCCTCACATGTGCTCCTCCACTGAGGTAAAACAAAATAAATCAAGAAAATGTTCAATCTGAAAGTGATAAATTACTTAAAATTATCTGCTAAGAGACCTAAAAGAAAAATCCTATGTTCACAATATAATCTGCTCTAAATAGCAACTATGATTTTAGTGGGGAGAGGGAAATATGTGTGAATGCTAACTGGACTGGAGAATTCTCATCACAATGTAATTTGCAAAGGGGAAAAAAAAAAAGAAATTGATGGAACAAGATTACCAAACTGTTACTAAATGGTGATGAGTACATGAGCATTCATTATACTCTTTACTTCTGCATATTTGAAATTTCTCATAATAAAAAAAAAACCACAAATTTAATTGAGAGATCTTTAAGTACTCAAAACAATAGTGTTTAAATTAAAGGGAAAGAAAGAGAATGACTTTAAAATGAAAACGTTTGCTATGAATCCCTAGCTTGGAAGTGTTGCAATGAGAGATTTCAAAATTACAGAGAAAGAAAATGTCAACGAGATGTGCTTTTGGAAAATTAAGAAGAGACACGAATAAGGGCAGAGTCCAAGAACATGACCTGAGAGGAGTCTAACAGATGTGAATTAACAAGCAACGAGCCAGGAGCTAACAGAAGAGTTCAAGATGGAAAAAATCCCTGAAGTATGAGAGTAGCCAAGAAAGCAGAAATTTAAGAAATATACAATAAACCAGAGAGAAAAGATAGCAAAGAAAACTAGAATGCCCTGGATGGAAAAAACCAGTCAAATACCAGCTGAGGTAAAAGAAGTAGTCAAGATGTTGGTATAGAACAGGCTCTGGGTCAAATAACAAGGTAGACTTGAGATAGTAGTAGAACAGGAATCCAAAGCCAGAGAAAAAGTGGGGCCTAGAGGCATGATGGGCTTATTAAACAGAGTACTTAGGCCAGGTGTGGTGGCTCATGTCTATAATCCCAGCACTTTGGGAGGCTGAGGCAGGCAGACTGCTTCAGTCCAGGAGTTCAAGGCCAGCCTGGGCAACATAGCAAATCCTCACCTCTACAAAAAAATTAAAAAATTAGCCTGGTGTGGTGGCGTGTGCCTGTAGTCCCAGTTTCTCGGGATGCTGAGGTGGAAGGATCACTTAAGCCCAGGAGGTCAAGGCTGCCATGAGTTGTGATCGTCATGATCATGCCACTGTACTCCAGCATGGGTGACAGAGTGAGACCCAGACTTAGAAAAAAAAAAAGAGTACTTAATAAAAATTATCTTAATGTTAAGTTTGGTCATTTAAATTCCAGTAAAGCTAAGTGGTAAGTCTAAACCAATTTTGTAATATTCTTCAATCAGACCATATGCTGAATTTCTCTCACAGTGGATATAATAAATTAGGTATGTTTCTTAATTTACATTCAACTGTCCTCTAGACACACAATAGTATGAGTAGATAATGTCAGACTGATGCAGGGCACAGCAAGTCTACTTGACTTCTAATAAAGCAGCCTATAAAACTGCATCACCATCTAAGTAATTTGTTTTTACTTTTTGGTTCTTACTTTTCTAATGGAGCTACTAGAAAATTCAGTAAATAGTCAAGAAAGACTGTTGCCAGGAAAGACAGAAAAAGAACCTAAAGTCAGGAAAAAGGAACAATGCTTTTTAACAGGAAATTCCTCCATAATATATTTTGGAGCAAAAATCTAAGACCAACCGACAGACATTATCTATGAAAATGTTATACTTCAAAAGATACGTTACTTCACACACAAGAAGACTGCTTCCTCTGAATAAACTTTCAATATTTCTAGATTCCTCATAGAAGGTGCAATATATTAGTGGCCAAGAAGGAAAAATGATAAAACAATAGAGCTTTAAAAAAAACTTTATTAGAAACATAAAATGGAGTATAACTCCTTGCTCAACTAAATAATTTCAGTGGCCAACTAGCCTTTCAGGATCACTCCTAGTGACCCAGATCTTACTATTTAATAAGATTCTCTATTACATTTCTAAATGGCTCTGTTATAAAAATATGTCCTCTACCTCCTCCATGTTAGTTCTAGATATGCCATTTGTAATCACAAAGAGTAAATTCTTCCTCCATATAAGAGACCTTCAAAAGAACTAAAACACTCCCTAAATCTTTTCTTTTCTGGAGGAATACCTCGGTTCCTCACAAGAGCAGTAGCAGCAAATGCTTAAGAGTGTTTCCAATGATACAACCACTGTTTTAAGCACTTTCTAGCTACTAACTTAACTAATCTTTACAACCACACTATGAAATATTCCCTCTGAGACACAGCGAGGCTGAATAACTAACCTGCGTGAACCAGGATTCAAACTCACGCAATAGCCTCCATAGGCCATGCTTAACCACTGTGCTAGTTCATGTCCCCATGGTGGCAAACCTAGCCACCACCCAGACCACTGTCCTCCAAATGCACAATAGTATAACTAGATGTCGTCAGACTGGTGCAGAGCATGGCAAGTCTACTTGACTTCTAATAAAGCAGCCTAAAGAACTGCATTACCATGCTAAGTAATTTTTTACTTTTCTAATGTGGCTACTGGAAAAATTTAAATTACATATGTGGCTCACAACATATTTCTATTGGACAGCACTGCTCCACAGAGTTCCTACATCCAAGCTGAATGAAACAGATGCAAACATTTTGGAACGGTTCACTATGATTTCCTCTGAGAGCCCAATCCACCCTAGTCTCGCATGCACCAAGGGCAGGAATGCTCCACTGAACCTCTTAAAGGCAGGGACCACGTGTTCTTCACCTTTGTGACCCCTGTATCAATCAAGCCCTAAGCCTAGCACAAATTTAGTGAACGTCATGTACCTAAAAGCAAAGTTTACAATCCTGGCTTTTAGGAAATTGGCAAAAAACTGTTACAACAACTGAACTAAAAGATGCTTCTATGGGAACAGAATCTACCCATGCTCCTAGTCAGGTAATGTGCTGCGATGAAGAGATTGAGGATACATGAGAAACACATTTGTGCACTGATCCACAGGTAACATTGACCACAAGTTTCAAGGCAGCTGCAAAAGCCCTCCTCATGCATCAGAATACTTTTAATACCTAGCACAACAAATATCTTAATAAGAGTCCTGTAAAGAACATGAGTTATAATTAAGCCTAGGACACATGTTAATAGTTCTATCCTAATTTATATTGGCTACACCACATCTGGAGTTTTAGGTTCAGTTCTAAAAATTCTGCATTAGGAGGGAATAGAGATAAAGTGAAGTGTGTCAAAGAATATAACCTGAATAGCAAAGGAACATAAAACACAGTCACATGAGTGACAACTGAAACAAATGTGAATGAGACCCAACAGCTGCTTTCAAATACAGTATGTGAACAAGCACTCCATGGAAAAGGGATTATGATAATTCTGTGTGGTATCACAAGACGTATGAAGTTTACTGTTTAAAAGTTAGAGGAAGTTCAATCTCTGCTCATATAATTAAAAACTTCCAAACAAACACAGCCACCTACAAATGGAATGACTCATCTTATGAATTCAATAATTCACTCAGCATCCAACGTGAAAAGAACATTTACTACATGCTAGAAACTATGCTATACCCTGGTAATATTAAGACAAGGAAGACAAGGCCCCAAACATCAAGAAGCTCTAAGTTTAGTAAAGGAGGCATATATGTAAATTAAGTGTAGTAATAGACTTATTTACTTTACTTGTTATAAAAAAAAAACCACAGAGCTGTGGCTGATCACAGCAAATGATTTCTCCAGTCGTTTTAAACACCAAAAGCATATAAGCAATAATCTCTTAAAAAATACTGTTTGACTATTTGGAAGGCTGAGGCAGAAGGATCGCCGGAGCCCAGCAGGTCGAGGCTGCGGTGGCCGGAAGCGGCCACTGCACTCCAGTCTGGGCGACAGAGTGAGACTCCAACTCAAAAAAAAAAAAAAAAAAAAAAAAAGTACTATTTGAAAATAACATAGGCTGGGTGAGGTGGCTCATGTTTATAATCCTAGTATTTTGGGAGGCTGAAGCAGGAGGATCACTTGAGTCCACAAATTTAAGATCAACATGGGCAACATAGAGAAACCTGTCTCTACATAGAGAGGCCTGTCTCTACAAAAAATAAAACTGAAAAAAAAAAAGTACTGTGGCTGGGCACAGTGACTCACACATATTATCCCAGCACTTTAGGAGGTCAAGGCAGGAGGATCACTTGAGTCCAGGAGTTCAAGACCAGCCTAGGCAACGTGGCGATAACTCATCTTTACAAAAATCAAACAATTAGCTGGGTATGCACCTATAGTCCCGCTACTTGGGAGGCTGAGGCTGAAAGGCTGAGGCTGCAGTGAGTTATAATTATGCCACTGCACTCCAGCCTGAGTGACAAAGTGAGACTCCACCTCCACCAAAAAATTAGCTGGGCCAATAGGGGGAAGGCTGACAGGGAGGATCACTTGGGCCCAGGAGTTCAAAACTGCAGTGAGCTGTGGTCACACCTCTGCACTCCAACCAAAGAGACAGAGAAAGACCCCATCCCTTAAAAAAAAAATCACAACACTGTTGTTGATTTATTATTGGGAAGGGTATGTGGTAATGGTGTGTGTCAACAGGCTGTGAACAGTTAACTACTCAATTAAGCCATAGTCGCCAATCTATGCAATACTATCAGAGTGGCACATATCAGACTGAAAACAACTGTTATAGGCTATTTCAATGATGTAAAGCCTCATAAATTTCATGAAACAAAGTCCATTTACTATAAGCAAAAAATACTCCAGATGTACATAAGAGAACTTTGAAAATCAGTTGTAGCATGATTTCCTCAGACTGCTAGACACATCCTGATAAGTGATTTGCCTCATCTTTACTTACAGATTAATAAAGATTTCTTAGTAAATACAATCTCATATATTATTGCATAATTTTTTTTTTTGCAATTTAAAGAAAATCATTGTTTTGTAAATTCTTGGTGTGAGAACAGAGAAATAACACATGCCAGGTATGGTGGCTCAAGCCTGTAATTCCAGCACTTTGGGAGGCGAAGGCGAGAGGATTGCCTGAACCCATGGGTTTGAGACCACCTGCAATAAATCAAAAAAATTAGCTGGGCGTGGTGGTGCACACTTGTAGTTCCAGCTACTTGGAAGGCTGACGTGGAGAGTTTTTAATCCTATTTTTTAGTAAATCAGGTATCATCAATAAAAATATAATACATTTTAACTGATTCATATTATTTAGAGTAGTTAAAAGTTTTTCTAAGATAATGCATTTTTAATGTTTACCATATAAGGAAATTTCTTGCTGATCTGGATATAGAAAAACAATTTTTTTGTTATATCTTATTAATTTATGTCTTGAAGGATAAAGAGCAGAACTTCATAAGAAGGCCACATATGTGCATGCACATTTATGTGTTGTGTGTATGAAAACAGACAACAAGAAGATCGTATTCCAGTTTAAAAAAAAAAAAGAGTCAAAGTTACTAGTGGTTTTCTAGGAGAGACTGCATGCTGAGCTTAAGCTGTACAGGGCATTTCTGAACCAAATCATAGACAAGATATTTTCTTTTTTTTTTTTGAGTTGGAGTCTCACTCTGTCGCCCAGACAGGAGTGCAGTGGCCGCTCCCGGCCACCACAACCTCGACCTGCTGGGCTCCAGCGATCCTTCAGCCTCAGCCTTCCGAGTAGCCAGAATTACAGGCATGTGCTACCACACCCGGCTAATTTTTGATTTATTGTGGAGATGAGGTCCTGCCAAGTTGCCCAGGAGGGTCTCAAACCCGCCGGCTCAGGCAATTCACTCACCTCAGCCTCCCAAAGTGCGGGATTACAGGCTGAGCCACCAAGCCCGGCTAAGGTATTTTCAACACTAATATTTAAGAGCCTAAGAATAAAATTGCTCCTTTGTCATTAAACTCTAATGTCGAAATAAAATAGGGTATTAACACTTTTTTCTGGGGCTCTATCCAGTGAAATATGTCAAGAAAATGAAGAAAGTTTTATATAATAGAAGAAAAAAATTTTATTTGCATTGAAAAACGACTACACTGATTGATTATCTTGGGTAGACAGGGGATAGAAAGAGCCAGTCTCATTTAAAAAGTACAACTTCACTAAAAGTTAATCATTAATTCAATATAATTACAATCTGTAACTTGACAATTTGACTGTAAAGTAATCTGGAAAAACATATATACTGAAGAATGGTAAAAAAAAATCAGAATAATAATGAAAGAAATATACTCTAACAGATATCAGAATATGTTATAAAGCAATACACTTAAAATAATAAAATGCTGTTACAGAAATAATTTTTTTTTTTTTTTTTTTGGAGCTGGAGTCTCACTCTGTCGCCCAGGTTACTGCAGCCTCGACCTGCTGGGTTTAGGCGATCCTTCCACCTCAGCCTTCCAAGTAACTGGAACTGTAGGTGTGTGCTACCACACCCCACTTGTTTTTTGATTTACTATAGAGATGAGGTCTCATCAAGTTGCCTATGCTAGTCTTGAACTTCTGGACTCAAGCAATCCTCTTACCTCGGCCTCCCAAAGTGCTGGGACTACAGGCTGAGCCACCACGCCCAGTCAGGAATAAATATTTTCAACAACTTAGAATAGGATACATGTTTATATGAAATACAGCATATATCAGAGGTAGAAAAAGGACAGATAAACTGATAACTATTACCCATATGAAGAAAATAACCATACTGTACCACCTATGAAAATCTTATTTCTAAGCATTCTTTCTGACCACTAATCCCTACCTTTCCAGCTCTACTCCTAATCCAACTATTCTTTGACCTCACTGGGACCTCCATTTCTTTGTTGTTTTTTTTCCATGTAAATGAGTAATGTTCCAACTTTCTAACAAGGTTTGAGGGAGATGCATCTTGCATCTCACATATGATTGTGAAATTCCAAACATCACACCTATGAACTGGAAAGGATCAGCTTCTACTTTTTGTCCACAAAAATGTTCACTGTCCATCACTGCTCTTATATAATTCACTTCTCTTCTTACTCAGATTCTATGGTAATCACATTAACATAATCATTAAGTGAAGAAATCAATGAACCAAGAGAGTAGGGTTTTGAATGAACTATCTATATGTATACAAAGTCCTTAAGAATGAAGGCACAAGCACTGGTAGGGAGGAAATGAATAAACCAGGTACTCAAACCATTGCTGAAAGAGGGGAGTAACCTGAGAAATTAGATTACTGCAAAAAAGGAGGAGCAGCAGATCATATGGAGCTGAGGTTTTTTTTGTTTTTTGTTTTTTTTAAGGGGAATGTGGTCTGAAAGCTACAAATATGATCAAGAAAGACACCCATCCCACTCCCAGATCCAACGGTGCGTGGGAGAAAAAAAACACCCACCACTTGAAAGGGCTACAGAAGAAGCAGAAGAGTTCTCAGAAGACAGTTTTGTTTAAGAGTCAGGCAGGAGTAAAGTAAATGTTTTGAACAAAGCAGAAGACAGGAGATTCCACTGATAATAATCCACCACCACTTCCACAGTACATTTATACAAAGAATACATACATGTGTAACACATAAAAAGATACAAAGAACACATCTAAAGGACACAAGCAAATTTCACAAGAGTATAAATATTATCATTCCATCTTTATGAAATAACAACAGAAAACAATTACAGGCTAAAATATGTACAGGAAAAATATCCCTAGCAGATTACTTATGAGAGGGTGAGATAACCTATGGGAATTTTTAACATTAAATATTTCTGTAATATTAGAATCCTAAATTTGATTCTGTTATATTTTGAGATCTATTTTTTAAAAAAATTATGATCTGTATCTATATAAACAAGTGTAGCTGTTTCCAGATGGGAGCAAAATCAGCTAATTACTGTGACAACAATATGACAGGAGGGAACACTGCCTGTTCAGTGAGACAGTCATCTGGCAAGAGGGAAACACAGCTAAAATAAAATTGTGACTAAAAGTCAAAGCTTAGTAAATTACCAATATAAAAATTTCCAGGGACCCTTCTGAGGTTAAACCACCTTTTCCCACTTCAATAAATCTGTATTTCTTAGGTTAAATAACTCAAGTGTGCTTACCTAACTTCCACAAGGTCATTTGGTTTATAGCTGGGATGAAGAAAGAACCAAACTTTCTTAACAAAATGATTAATGCTGGGTTCTCTACGAGACCCTCGGACATATACCATCCACTTATGAGTTGACTGGTCATTTTCTTCTCTTTTATCAGGAGGTATATACCTAGAGAAGAAAAACAAAGAAACCTGGATTCTTTTTCCCTTCATAAAACCTAATAAAACAACCCCAACTTAAAAAATAAGATTAAAATTCCAGCAATATTTAACAGCTATATCAGCTAACTAAACAAACATAGTCTTGGCAGTTAATCATTTTATTTTTCTTTCTTTTTAAAACATGTATTTGGTTTAAGAGGCATTACATTACAAAAGTTTGTTTTGTTTTCTGATTATCAATGCACTATTTAAAAAAAACAAAACTTGTTTCTCTTGCCAAGTGGGTATACAAGGTGGCAATAAACTGGCATATTTTTATTCCTGGGTTAGGGAAACTCTAGTCTTTGGGTTGGTTTCCTTCACGTTTTAGGGTGCTAGAACTTTGGGCCCATCTGGTGCCTCTCATTGCTACCAAGAAGGTTGCACTTGGTTTCCTGCCTTTTGAAAGCCAAAACAAGCCAGTCCTTTAAGTCCTGACCATGGTAAAACTAGCATCTCCAGCCCTTCCGTTTATGGGGCCTGTCTTTATTTTAGTATAAGCCCCCTTCTCAAATTCCAATGGAAAACATGGTCATGTCCTTCTACATGTTTATTTATACCTATGGTTGATCCTTTGTAATATAAGGGCCAAGTCACCTAACCTAGCTTTTCAGGAGTGTTCTCGTCCTTGGCTCTTTACTTTGGCATATATAAGAACCAGCCTGTGAATTTCATGAACCCTGTTGAGATTTTAATTGGAATACCTACACATCAATCTGGGGGAGAAAAGACATCTTTAAAACATAGTACATCTAGCTCAGAAAAGGCCAAGTCTGGAAATTCAGGTAAACCTACCAGGCCACAAGGAGACTGTAGATAATAATTTCATCTACATTTTCAAATGTGTTGGCATAAAGATATTAATAGTTTCTTATCACTTTAACAGCTTACCATCTGTAGTTAAATTTTCTTTTTTCATTTCTAATATTATTTGTGCTTTTTCTTTTTCCTTTGATTAACTTTTTAAACTAATTTCACCAGGTTTACATAAACTATGTTCATTTTTTCCTCTCTTAAGCGTATTGATTTATTCATCAACCACATATTTACTAAACAAGTACTCTGAGGTACAAGACCAGACAAGACAAAGTTTCTACTCTAAAGATATTCCAATTTAATTTGGGAAAAATATATGGAAATAGAAAATGACCATATCATATGATTAAAATTACAAGAATAGAGCACAGAATATTCCTAATGAGGGCAGGGATCAGCAAATAAAACTTCATGAGGAAATTAGCTAATTTAATCCCTTCCATATATTTACATCTGGACCAAATATTTATACAGTATAACATTCTTATGCTATGAGAAGATATTTAATGTCTTTATTCAACCTAGACACTTGACAGAAATGATGAGACTCCCACAAGACAGGAAGAGGTCATACTGTTAAAAGACAGGAAGAGGTCATATTGTTAAAAATATAATTCTTCAGCTTGAAGGGCTTCTGTCTTTAAGATATGTTCAGCAACCTTTTGTTACAAATTAAAAACACTTCAGTTTGGGTAACGAAATCAACATTTTTAGGAATTAGTTAAGAACTATAAGGATAGAACTAGTTCAGAAATAATCAAAAGTTCTTCCAAATTTACACACATTGACATGCTGATAAGATACATTTACGTAAGAGTTCATGCCTTAGAAATTTTTACCAACACTACTTTATTCTAAGTCAAAGACTGGCAAACACATGAAGGCAGAGACTCAAGTCTCTGAACCTTGGTTTACTTTTGAAACAACTAAGAGCTTAAAAAAATTCCATGCAGTCTCTTCCTACCGTTAATACTAGGACAATAAGAATATTCCTGCAAAAATATTAACATGAATGGATGATTGAAAATGAGACTTTGGCCAGGCACGGTGGTTCACGTCTATAATCCCAACACTCTGGGAGGCAGAGGTAGGAAGATTGCTTGAAGTCAGGAGTTCAAGACCAGCCTGGGCAGCATAGTGAGAACTCATCTCTAAAAAAAATTAAAAATTAACTGGGAGTGGTGGTGTGCACCTGTAGTCCCAGCAACTCAGGAGGCTAAAGTAGAAGGATCACCTGAGCCCAGGAAGCTGAAGTTGTGGTGAGCCATGATTGTGCCACTGCACTCTACCCTGGGCAACAGTGAGACTCTGACTTTAAAAAAAAAAGAGACTTTATCTACTTTATCTCATATTCCCATTACGTGTTAGATGCAAACCTCTTTGGCTTGCCTTATAGAGTTGCTAAAAAGGATTTAAGTAAAGGTTTTGAAGAAGGAAAAGAAAATCAAAGAAACCCATCACACTTCATTTCAAAAACAAAGAACAGTAAATGAGTTTCCAAGAAGAAGAATCTGATTTCAGCTTTAGAAGTGCCAATCACAAATAAGTGGCAAGTGCAAGAAGGTAAATGTGTAGAAAAAAATTGAAGATTTGAAAGTTAGAGTTGAGGACATTGAATAACAATTATCATCTTTTACAAACTATATGTGAAAATGTAGAGATTACACTGCTTCTTCTCTAATGACATTCTAGAGCAAACATCTTCCTCTTTTTTGTCATTTGTGGACGTTTACAGATATTGTGCAAAACAAGGCCAAATGATACTGCAAAGAGAGGCAGTACAGAGGAAATGATATCCAAATGAAAAATAGGAGACCAAGATTCAAATTCTGACTCTACTTCCTAAAGAACAAGATTACCCAAGAAAAGTCTCTGCACTGTGGCTTACTTTTGAAACAACTAAGAGCTTGGGAAAAGAATCCCTGAGTTTCTTCCCATTGTAACATTATAACAAGTGTACTAATGCCAAAGTATTACTATAAATGGATGATGAAAATTAAATCCAATTGGATACTTACTTAGAAACATTGCCCACTACTATTGTTTTCTTTACAAAAAGTCGTGAAGTCTCATCTCCTGTGAGATCAGCAGTACGCTGCTCTGTTTTATGGGAGCCAGTTACACCAGAAGTATCCTGGAAAAAAAAAAAAAAAATCAACATTCATTTTCAACAATTTTCAATAGGGCAGACATCACAAAATCATAAAAAGAATGAAAGAACTAAGATTTTTTTTATTACAAAATTATCTGGCTTCGTGGCACCTCTCAAAGTATTAAAAATATTTACTATAAACACACATTAATTTATACAAAAGTTTATAAACTATAATTCTGTCTGTGTTTCTAATAGTTACACACATCAATAAATTTTTTTATTACAAAATTATCTGGCTTCGTGGCACCTCTCAAAGTATTAAAAATATTTACTATAAACACACATTAATTTATACAAAAGTTTATAAACTATAATTCTGTCTGTGTTTCTAATAGTTACACACATCAATAAATTTTTTTATTACAAAATTATCTGGCTTTGTGGCACCTCTCAAAGCATTAAAAAATTTATTATAAATGCTACACTAATTTATAAAAAAGTTCACAAACTGTAATTCTTTTTGTGTTTCTAATTATTACACATATCCATACTGAATATGCAAATAGGATGTGGAAGGATACACAAGAAACTATTACAATGGTTACTTCTGGGGAATGGAAATGGAGAAAAGGGTCAATGGAACTTACTTTCTTTTATAACTTTTTGTACCACTCAAAAACTTTCAGTGAGAATATAAAGTGACAAGCTAAAAGTCTGACTACAGAGGCAGATTGCCAGGGTACAAATCCTGGCTCTTCTATTTACTAATGAGTAATCTTAGGTAAAATCTTAGATTCTCTGTCTCAATTTCCTCATTTATAAAATAAGCATGATAATAGCACCTGCCTCATATAACTGCTTTGGACAGTTCTTTGAAAAGTGCCTGGTACATTTTAAGTGCTAAATGTGTGTTATAAAATATATACACAAGTGACCATATATTGTATAAAATGTTAAGTTTCTAAATCCTATAACTAGCATGCCCCACTTTTTTGTTTTTTTTTTTTTGAGTTGGTGTCTCACTCTGTCACCCAGACTGGAGTGCAGTGGCACGCTCCTGGTCACCACAGCCTCGACCTGCTGGGCTCCAGCGATCCTTCCGCCTCAGCCTTCAAAGTAGCTAGAACTACAGGTGCGTGCTACCATGCCCAGCTAATTTTTTGATTTACTGTAGAGATGAGGTCTCGCCAAGTCGCTTAGGCAGGTCTCGAACCTGCATGCCTCAGTCTCCCAAAAGCACGGGATTACAGGCTGAGCCACTGAACTCGGCTCCACTCTTTAAAAAAGAAAAATGTGCAGTATTCGTACAGAAATAAACTGGAAAGGTACAAGTAAATCCAAACATTAATTAAGAGTTCTGATTTTGGGGTGCAAGTCTTATGAATAAAGTTTTCTGAATTTTACATTACAGCAATGAACACATATGAATTTAGAATCTTTTATTTTTATCAAAAATAAATATATTTCTTGATGTTCAAGTATGTGGAAAACAACGTGCAAACTTCCTCTATCACAGAACACTTGGCTAAGAGAAATCACTGATCTAATCCAATAATGACTCGACAGCCAAGTATTACATCTAGAAGTTCAGAGTAGTGTGAGATGGGAACTCAAAAAAACAAACTGGCAGAACCAAAGAGCAATACATGGTTTTTATTTGTATTTATTATTTGTCAAATTTCCTCCAGTTACTAAAGCATCTGGGATACAAAGTCTCATAGAGCAAATGGCTGAAGAGCCATTGCTCTTAGGAGAATAAACATGAAAGAGCAGAAAGACCAAGATCACAGCCAATTCCTGAAGGTTCCTTTCACATTCATATGAATGGCATGCAGGAGCTGTGCTGTGAACAGGAGCCCTAGGCTCTAAAGTTAGAAACGCCCAGGTTTAACTCTCAGTTCTGACACTTTTGAGCAAATTTAATTTTAACCTCATTAAGATTCCCTTTCAGTTGGGCAATCCCAGCATTTTGGGAGGCCAAGGCGAGAGGACTGATGATCCTGGGGGTTTGAGACCAGCCTGGGCAACTTGGTGAGACCTTTTCTCCACAATAAATCACACAAAAAAAACTAGCCAGGCATGGTGGTGTACGTCTGTAGTTCCAGCTACTTGGAAGGTTGAGGTGGAAGCATCATCTGAGCCAAGCAGGTCAAGGCTGCAGTGGCCATCAGCATGCCAATGCACTCCAGCCTGGGCGACAAAAGTGAAACTCCAACTAAAAAAAGATTCCATTTCCCCATTCTAAAAGGACAGCAACCTATTTCCCAGGGTTCCTGTGGAAGCGAAATGAGATAATACGCATACTTCATAAATACTAGTTCCTTTCTCCTCTGGCTCCCTCCCATCCATCCAACTATACCCTTGTGGTATTTCGGCTTGGTCTCTGCTCCATGTTGTTTGAGAGTCTTTCCTCTATATCCATATTGCTGTTATTATCTTTGTCAGATAAGAAGTCATTATGCTGAGATAAAGAATCACTTTCTGAATGATTGGCTGATGGTGTTTCTGATCTTTGATTGGCAGGTGATGAGGACCTGGATGGTGATTCCAAAAATTTCTTGATAGCAGGATGATTAAAAACCATTGTATCACATGTCTTTGATCCCTACAAAAAATGAAAGCAAGAAAACAAATTTGTAATCAAATCCATCAAAAGCAGGCAAAAATTTCATTTCTCTAAAACCCTTATCTGTTACAGGACCATGCTTAAAATCCTTCAAAATCTCCCCTCACCCATAAAATGAAATCCAAACTTCTTAACATGGTCTGAAAATAAAAGCGAGAGTCATAAATACTTACATAAAGGTTCTAACACTAAGAACTAGACATGAGGGTCTTCTGGAGATCAATGAGAAATAAGGATAAATATATGGTAACACAGAAAACAAGATTTGACTTTAAAAAAATAAGTCTCACATTACTTTACACAAACACATCAACGGTTCTAAATAAAGTATCCTTGATGACTGGGCACAGTGGCTCATACCTGCAATCCCAGCACTTTGGGAGGCTGAGGCAGGAGGATTTCTTAAGCCCAGGAGTTCAAGACCAGCCTAGGCAACATAGCAAGTGAGACCTCATCTCTACAAAACATCAAAAAGTTAGCACGGTGGCGCATGCCTTTGTAAGCACAGCTATTCAGGAGGCAGAAGTGGAAGGAGCACCTGAGTCCAGGCATTAAAGGCTGCAGTGAGCCATAATCATGCCACTGTACTCCAGCCTGGGCAAAAGAGTGAGACCTCCGACTCCAGCCTGGGCAAAAGAGTGAGACCTTCGACTCAAAAAAAAAAAAAAAAAAGTAATTGAAATAAACATAAAAATGAAAAAACTGTAAATATAAAATGGTCCCCATACAGGAGTAAAATGTAATACAAAATGCTTTAGAATGACTAATACTGATGTATAAAGTTTGCCCCCAGGTCAGTGCAGACACCTAGGTTATTTTTCTGTATCTTAGTTACTTGCATACAAAATACAGTGAGTTCTGTTATACACTGCAGGTATGTTCCTGGGAGGCCTGGTTTTTTAAAACTGTGTTGTTAAAGTAATTGTTTTAATGAGAAAAAAGGAGGCAGAAAGTAGCGTTTTAGAATCAAAGCAACAAAAGTTGCTCAATTTCAATAATTTCAGAGTTATAAATATGTCCTGTTACTGCAAACAAAATAATGAAATGGCTGATCATTAATAGACAAAATCATATCTAAATATCCTTGAATAAATCCTAATCAGAACAGGATAAAATCAATGCATTTCTAGATCATGAAAGGGCACAGATCAGAATTACCAACAGTAAAAAAAGGAACAAAACATTAAATGAATAAACAACTCTTCAAACACAGTAGCTACCTACGTCAGTCCTACATCATGCAGGAACTAGCTTGTGATGTCCATCTTGTTGAATCCAATAGTGAGCCATAAAACAGATGACATGAGACTTTGTCCTGGGTTGAATGGTGTCCCCCCAAAATTCACATCCACCCAGATTCTATGATTGTGACTTTACTCAGAAACAGGGTCATTGAAGACGTAATCGTTAAGATGAAGTCACACTGGATAAGGGTAGGTCATAATCCAATGACTAGTATCCTTATATAAGAAGAGAGAAACTTGGACTGAGGGAAAATGTTCATGTGAAGACAGAATCAGTGATGCAGCTGCAGGCCAAGGATTGCCGGCAACCAGCAGAAGCTAGGAAGGGGCAAGAAAAGATTATTTCCCTGAGACTTCAAAGGGAGCATCGCCCTGCCAGCACCTAGATTTTAGACTTCTAGTCCCCAAAACAGTGAGAAAATAAATCCCTGTTGTTTTAAACCACCAAGCTTGTGGTAATTTCCTACAGTAGCCCTAGAAAACTAATACAGATGCTAATATTTTATAGCAACCCCTGAAGTAAAAGAAAAACCTAACTACCATCTAAAATCAAACTCAAATAATGCTATAGTTTCTGTAAGACAACATAAGGATAAAACAATACCAGGTACCATGAAGTTCCACAGGACAACATGAAAGTCTAAACAAAAGTACTCTTACTGTCACCTTCTGGCCCTTCCCCAATTCCTACTGAGTCAGTACTGTCCAAGAGGAAATTCAGCTGAAAATAATTCTAACTGAAAACACTCAGGAAAAAGAAATTAAAAAGAGAAAAACCAAGCAAAAGTTATGCTAAAATTATCAAAATATCAAACAGGAAGAAATATTTCTATTTCAGTTCAGGCCTATCCCCTATGCCTGAATTTGGACAGATTACTAGGATAAAAAAAAGTCAGACATTTATTTTCCATTTGCTTGTCAAAAACAAAATTAGGAACAAAATTTTCCTTCATAATGGAATGATCTAGTGGAAATCACATTAACCAAGTGGTCAAACTTAGTTCACTATCAGACGACATGATATTACGTGGCTGCTGATGTGATGTAACATCAAGCACACAACACCATCTATGAAATTTTCTTGCCAGAATTATTTAACCTGAATTTAAACATATTACTTAGGATTACTGACAATGCAGAGAGGTATGACCAAAGGACTAAGGTTGAACACACTGACTGATAAATCTGTATACTCTCAGGAAGGTAGACTAGGCTTGAATTCTGAAGGTCAATATAAAAAATGTTTCAGAGGCAGGAATTCCACATTGACCCAGAGTGGCTGGAAAATGACTGAAGATGAGGAATACTTACCTCAGAAACTTTTAGAAGACCCGCAGAAGCATAGTAGTTTGCTACGATGCAGGCACGAAGTTTATCCATCATCCTTCTTGCTTCAATTAGTCGCTAAAAACAAATGTTAACTAGTTATTTTTTAAATGACAATTATAAAAGAGATCCATAAACAATTTGCAAAATAAAAAATGAAAATAACGAAAAAAAGCTCTACTTCTCTAATAATCAAAAGAAAAACAAAAGTAATATTTTCCAGCACGATTTAAAAGAACAACAAAAAATAGTATTGCAAGGGTTAAGATATAGTGTACGTATATTTATCATTATTGTAATACTAGTATAAGATACTCAACAAAAAAGCAAAGGGGGATTTAACTTTTTAGAATTTCAGGTAATTTTTTAATCTTTTCTGCAATTTCACCTTTTTTTAAAAGTAGCATTTTTATCCTCCCCAAAACAAGAAAGCTGTATTTTTTCCCCCCAATAACTTTGGTGTTTTTTCAATTTATCATCATTATACCTGGTCAATGACTTCAATTTCATGTTCCTTATTCTTCATTTCAAGAGCAAATTGTTCCTTGATAATAGTCTCAATCTTCTGCACAGCAGCATCTCGAGCTGCACAAAGAACATAAAACACATTTAAGACCTAATTATTCAGTGGCCATCTTGACTTAAGTCAGGAAGCAACTAAAAGAAACCCAAAAAATAGTAACTCCGAAGTGAAGAAACCTAGCGGACATCACCTTAACCAAGTGATGAAAAATTAAAATCACTAATATTGGCATAGACTGACCTCACATACTTTCTGATTTGAGGAACTAAAAAGACCAAAACATCATTTTGTGGTATTTCTGCCAAAAATGCTGTCATGTTTCACAAAGAAACATCAGACAAAACCAAACTGAAGGACATTCTATAAAATAACTGGCCTGCATTATTCAAATATTAAAGTCAAGAAAGACACGGAAAGGTTGAAGAGACTAAAATTCTCTGTGTGATGCAACCCCCTTGGGTCCCCTCCAACTGTGGGGGCTTTTCTGTCATCTCAATAAATTCTGCTTTCTCCAAAAAAAAAAAAGCCCTGTGTGACTAGGACTAGATCCTGAAGGGGGAGGAGGGGGTATAGCTATAAAATACAATACTAGGACAACTGATAAAACCTGAATATAAACCACAGATTAGGTAATGTAATGTAACAATGTTAAAATTCCCTGTTTCCGATCATTGTACTGTGGTTATATAAGAAAATGTCCTTAGAAAATACACAGAAGAGAGCAACCCCTTCGGGTCCCCTCCCAAGGTGGGAGATTTTCTGTCCTCTCAATAAATCCTGCTTTCTAAAAAAAAGAAAAAAAGAAAACACACAGAAGCAAGGCCAGGCGTGGCGGCTCAAGCCTATAATCCTAGCACTTTGAGAGGCCGAGGAAAGAGGATTGCCTGAGTTCAGGGGTTCGAGACCAGCCTGGGTAACCTGGCGAGATCTCATCTCTACAATAAATCAAAAAAATTAGCTGGGGATGGTAGCGCATGCCTAGCTAATAGGAAGGTTGAGGAAGAGGATCCCCTGAGCTCAGGAGGTCGAGGCTATGGTGGCTGTAAGCATGCCACTGCACTCCAGCCTGGGCAACAGAGTGAGATGAGACTCCAACTCAAAAAAAATTATGCAGAAGTGTTTACAGGTGTCCAATTTATTCTCCAATGGTTAAGAAAGAAAAAAACACTGTGTACCTATCTGCATGTATGCATACACAAATGTGCGCTTTCGTGTGGGGACATGGAGAAGAATGACAAACCAAAAGAGGCAAAATGTAAGCAAATAGCAAAATAATCTGGATGGGACACGCTCTTTTGTAATTTTTCTGCTCAAAATTATATTGAAATACAATTACCAAAAAAGGAAGAACGAAAAAAGAAAAAGAAACCCATGAAGATTCTGAAAGAAATATCTGGGACTGATGAAAACCCACAGCCCCCAAAGAACAAAAGTCAATAGTTAGCTGGAGGGGAGGTAGTGTGTGACACTAGAGCCGTTCATAAAAAGGCAGAAGTTTCCTTCTGTAGACAAGGCTCTAGGTAGAAATTCCACAGTTTCTGATCAAACTACCTAAAGGAATGAGCAAAGAGAATTCAAAAGGAAAAAAAATGCCTCTGAAGGCAACAATATTTAGACAATGACTACTCAAAGCAACATACAACTCAAAAAGTTAAAAACATCAAAATACAAAATGTGGCCTGACACAAGAGAACAAAAGAAGAGTCAAATGACTACTTGAAAAACAAACATGGGATTTTGCAAAAAAATCAGCATCCATGCTTTGGAGTATATGAAAAACTAAGGGGAATATTTTGATCCTTGATGACACCTGTGTCATTTTCTCCCCATAAAATATGCCATTAGGTTAGCAATTTTAAATTTGTAATGGTATTAGCATTCTTATGGATATGTCTGCACAGAGGGCAACTGACTGACATGTATCTCATATATGAGGAAAAAAATTTTTCCTAGAAGTACTAGGTTACATATATACATACATATAAACATCTGAATAAAAGGTTTATATATACCTCATATATGTAAGCCAGCAGATATTTTTATTTTATTTTAGCAGGAATTATTGAGAGGACAGAAAAGCTACCACAGTGGGAAGGGACCTGAAAGGGTTGCCCCAGCAGATACTTTTAGTAGATGCTGAGAATCAGACATTATGATCACTGAGGATTGTTTTATTCTAAACTCCTCAGAAAAAACACTTCTAAGTCTCTTTCACAGAATAAGTAAAAACAAAAACAAGACATAAAACAAAGTAATATAAATAAAGGGAAGCATTCCACCAAATCTTCTTTGAGAAAAATTTTGTAATTAAAAAAAAATTAGAGCCGGGCTTGGTGGCTCAGCCTGTAATCCTGTGCTTTAGGAGGCTGAGGTGAGTGGATTGCCTGAGCCCGCGGGTTTGAGACCCACCTGGGCAACTTGGCGAGACCTCATCTCTACAATAAATAAAAAAAAAAAAAAAAATTAGCCGGGCATGGTAGCGCATGCCTGTAGTTCCAGCTACTTGAAAAGCTGAGGTGGAAGGATCGCCAGAGCCCAGCAGGTCAAGGCTGCGGTGGCCGGGAGCGGCCACTGCACTCCAGTCTGGGCGACATAGTGAGACTCCAACTCAAAACAAAAACAAAAACAAAACAAAACAAAAAAAGGTTAGAATTAGGTAGAGTACAGATACAAACCTGAAAAGCATACTGCCGTTCAGTAAAAAACAACATTGTTCCTGCATGAATGGGGGGGATTCAGGGACTAACATTCCAATTAAACTGTCATTAGTGTTACTAAAACAACTTTTCCCTGTTCTTGTCTTTATTTTTTAAAAAGTGTGAAGCTTTTGAGTAACTGATTTAAGTTACTTGATACTTTCATACTTGTTTGACTTGTTATTGAAAGAAAATGATATTTCCTCACAAATAAATTACAATGGAATGAATAGAAAAAGTTGCAGTGACATGTTTTCATTATTTGGGATTAAATGTGACCATTTTCCCCATCCCCCACATGGGCTTTCTGGGGTATGTATGACTTGACTGCACTTAACAGAGATAGGAATTTTCTTCACTGCTTACACTCTAAGAATTTTAATTTTGCAAAACTGCAATACCTTAGCTAAGACTTTGACACCTTCTTTACCCTGCTAAAAGTATTAACTTATGTAGATTACATATGTAGACATAAATGAAATTCAGCAATAACTCAGCAACAAAAATTTACCAATTTTTTTGGATAGCTTAAGACTTTCTGAGAACCTACAGATATATAGTTGATGACTTACTCTTCAACTAACTATATGATGTTGGGCAAGTAATTTAACCTGCTAGGTTCACTAGCAGCTAAGTGCAGGAGTTGGACTAGACAGATGTTTTGCAAATTTGCAACACTTACATATCACCTTCAAGAGACCTACCACATCTGAGAACCATGTAAAATATTTAATTAACACGGTTAAATATATTTTTAAATAATTTTAGCTTTCTCTTAAGCAATAGTAGTCAAGAAACTGCAAGTTTGATGACATCATTTTCTTTCTTATACACTTTAAAATAATATGCAGTTACTAAAATAAAAACCTTTAATTCATGTATTATCTATAATCATCTCAAATGATTATACTACACTACAGTACACATATCACAGACTTTATGATTCTACCTAACAATGATAGCTAAAACTCATAGCCTGTCTCATTACCGATGCTTTCACCATCTACCTGATCATGTTCCTGCCAGATCATCCTCTGCCTTTTGGGCCACATGTGATGTATCACTATTCAACAGAGCATTTAGCTAATCTCTCTCAAACTCCTGCAAATTATATACAACAGTGCAAATTCATTTCATTTCAGTTCCTATGAATCTTATAGTGGAGGCTTATGTCAATAAAGAAATAGTTTCTTAAGATAGGCCAGTTTCTACCTGAATTCTCAATTGCTTTATGCCGCTTATTTGGAAGGGCCACAGATACATCCTCGTAATCAGGATCGGTTTCTTTGATTGTTCGCTTGATTCCAGACATGATGACATTCAGTTCTTCACTGCAAAGCAATAATTAATTAATTAATTAATAAAACTGCATGATACTAGGATGTAGAAGGGAGACCCTCTCCCAAAAAAATCCTGGATTTATTTTTGTAAAAATTTTTGCATTTATTCTTACGTTTAAACTTTAGTCACCTTTAAAGTCTCTCTATTTGATGCAATACACCTATAAAGATGCTTTTTCCACTGCTCAAAATAGTTTTTGAACTCATGAATTTGGATGCTTTTCAGTGCTTCTGCCATTTTTTGTTTCACCTCTTCCACATTGGCAAAATGTTTCCCTTTAAGAACTTTTTTCATCAGGAAACAAAAAAAATCACTTGGAGCAAGATCAGGGGAATAGCGAGGTGGGGCGCAGGGGTCATACTATACTGGGTCAAAAACTGCTGAACACTCAGCGCAGTGTGGGTAGGTACACTTGTAAATCACTCATCATGAAATGGGGAAACGTGTTGAAAGAATGTCCAAAAAAAAACTTCACTGAAGCCGAACGTAGTCTCTCAGAATAACACAAGTTGGAATACTGATGTTGCTGGGTTCCTAGAACATTTACCTAGCAAGGGAAGCCTGTACTACCGGGGGCCCACTCTCCAAGAGATAATTCTGGGTTTTTGGGGGTCTCCTCATATATGTCTTTTAAAGCCAAAAGCTTAGGTTCTTATCTTGTTGCTAAAAATAAATACATTACACACACACACACACACACACACACACATTCTTTTTAAAGTCAGTCAGTTTATTAGGAGACAGGAAAGCTCTTGGCAGCGAGAGGGGACCCGTAAGTGGGTTGCACAATATGTATATATTTTAAAGCCAAAAGCTTAAGTTTAACTTCAAAAGTTTCCCAAAAATCTTCACCATCATAGTCATCTGTTAAAAAGCATGGATTTCCTTTTCAAGAGAAAACCCTTTAACAAAGTGGCACATTGTTCAAATTTTTCAAAAGGAGCCTGGCTCTTACAAAGGGCCTTCATAAGGAAAGGAAAGAAAGCAGACTTCGAGAAAACATGGTAAGCCCACATAGTGTCTTGGAATCCACAAAGCATTAAGCATATTACAAAATATAAGCAATAGTTAAGTGTTCAGAAAATAATATATCATGCAAGTCCTGTATCTCGTACTTATACAACACCTGTGACATAACAGGTCCTCAATAAATGGTATCATTGTTACTGATCATTTATTATTACTCATAATCAAACTATGTAGTCTTATGTTAAAATAGCTAATAAGTCTGCAATATGAGTAAACAAGTCCTGATACACAAGTCTTTGAATAAAACAACTCCATAAATCCTCTAGATTGGCACTGCCCCTGTACATCAGCCACGAACCATAAATTGCTACTTAAATGTAAAGCTAAATGAATTAAATAAAATGTAAAATTCAGTTCCTTTTCCCCACATTTCAATTTTTCACATTTCATAACCAGTCACATTTTAAGTGCTCAACAGCCACCAGTGGCAAATAGTGACTCTACTGGACAGTGTAGATATGGAACATTTATATCACTGCAAAATATCTCCTGAATAGTACTCCTCTTCCAAACTGAGTTTCTTTGAGCACTTATAAATATTTCGTAAGTCACTTTAGGAAATACCACCCAGACCAGCACTATCTAGTAAAAATTTAGAACATACGAAATTTTAAATTTTCTAGCAGTCACATTTTAAAAAGAGAAATAAGTGAAATAAAATTTAATATTTAACCTAATCATACATCCAAGATATTATCGTCCCAACAATATAATTAATGTAAATAAATAAATGAGCAATGAGATTTTACATGCTTATATTTTTACTAAGTCTTTAAAACCTGGTGTATCTTACACTGACAGCACATCTTAATTTGTATTAGCACATTTCAAAGGGTCAATAATCACTTGTGGCTGGCGGCCCCCTTATTGAGCAGCGTGGATCTACGGCTTTACAGATAAGAAAACGGGTCCAAGTTGGGCTCGGTGGCTCAGCCTGTAATCCCGCGCCTTTGGGAGGCTGAGGTGAGTGGATTGCCTGAGCCTGCGGGTTCGAGACTCGCCTGGGCAACTTGGCGAGACCTCATCTCCAAAATAAATCAAAAAAACTAGGAGGGCGTGGTAGCGCACGCCTGTAGTTCCAGCTACTTGGAAGGCTGAGGCGGAAGGATCGCCGGAGCCCAGCAGGTTGAGGTTGTGGTGGCCAGGAGCGGCCACTGCACTCCAGTCTGGGCGACCGAGTGAGACTCCAACTCAAAAAAAAAAGAAAGAAAACGGGTCCAGCTGGGTGCAGCGGCTCATGCCTGTAACCCCAGCACTATGGGAGGCAGAGGCGAGACGATTGCCTGAGCCCAAGGGTTTGAGATCAAGCTCTATAATAAATTAAAAATTTAGCCAGGCATACTGGTGCACACCTGTAGTTCCAGCTATTTGGAAGGCTGAGGTAGAAGGATTGCCTGAACCCAGGAAGTCAAGAATGTGGTGGCTATAATCATGCCACTGCACTCCACCCTAGGTAACAGAATAAGACTTCCACTTGGAAAAGAGGGAGAGAGGGAGAGAGGGGGGAGGGAGGGAGGGAATAGGTCCAAGATAGAGAAGTTATCCCTAATAGCATTAATCTGATACAGGAGGGACTAGAAGTGTTTCCCGATTCCCAAACCTCTGCTCTCCTACTAAAGGAGATTACCTAAACAAAGGTAGAAGTATATAATGTGTATTTATTGAGATCATAAAATGTTTTAAAACAAAATTAATAAAAATAAAACATTAACTCAAAATGTTTTTTTATTATTAATTCAAAGTTAAAACAAAAACAACAATTTAAAAGTTCCTCAGCTCTGAGTGCAGTTTTTACCCATCTCAGAAACAGACTACTTGACTCAGTGGGAAGACTTATTACATATTATATAATGATACATATGCAAATCCTGTATCTGAGAGAACATCTTCCTGTAACTCTTACCTTGTTAATATTGTGTATTACTGCACATTATTATATCTCCAGCATTTATAAACATCCTGAACCAAGCCATTTAATGTCTGTTCACAATCATTAGTTACCTGCTGTAATTCAGAATACAAATGAGTATTTTTAGACAGGCTGGAATCCAACTATTATCTTCTGTTTTTAAAGCTTATAAAAAGAGAATAGGGTCTTGCTTCTTCAGCCTGTTCTACTGGTCTGCAATTAATTATTATTATTATTATTATTTTAGTTGGAGTCTCACTCTATTGCCCAGGCTGGAGTACAGTGGCACACTCACGGCCACCCCAGCGTCGACCTGCTGGGCTCCAATAATCCTTCCGCCTCAACCAAGTAGCCAGAACTACAGGTGCGAGCTACCACATCCGGCTACTTTTTGATTTACTGTAGAGACAAGGTCTTGCCAAGTTGCCCTGGCTGGTCTTGAATCCGCGGGCTTAGGCAATCCACTTGCTTTGGCCTCTCAAAGTGCTGGGATTACAGGCTGAGCCACTAAGCCCCGCTGGTCTGCAATTAATTTTAGACTACCTGAAAAAATCTTGGGCAGTTATATAAAGCACACATTTTAAAAAATCAGTAATTCTCATTTCTTCTTCCTTAATGAAGATAAGAATTTTGAAAATGTCTCTTACTTGTAGACAAACCTAGAATCAGAGGTAGAACATCCAGCCAATATCCAAACTGTTCCTGCGCCATACCACTTCCTCAGCGGGCACTGTCTTCTACAGTATGCCAAGAGTATTATGAGATTATATATAAAGGTGAGTCCAAATCCAGCATCATCTCCACTTATCCATTCTATGGACTTCATAATATGCATATTTCTCCTCCCACCTCCCAAGTTATCTCAAGAATAACAGCAGAGCCTCCTGAAAAGTGATGGGGGCCCATGAAGAAAACAGTATTTTATTTTATCCCCACTTAAGGAATAGAGCAAAACTCTTTAGACTTTTGCTTTAAAGCTGGGGGAACAGTGAAAAAAATTGGGGTAAGGGGGCAGAAAGGAAAAAAAAACACCAATGAGTTAACCTGTGCTGCCGAGGTAATTCATTTTTCATGCAGCCCTTAGAATAAAGCTTTTCCTTTCACCTTTGGGAATACAGTTGAACTTCTGATAAACAGTTTAAGATTTAGCTCTGTACTGAGTATTTTGTTTTGTTTCTTTGAGTCAGGTTCTCACTCTGTCACCCACCAGACGGAGTGCAGTGGCTCGATCATGGCTCACTACAGCCTCGACCTCCTGGGTTCAGGTCCTCAGCCTCCCAAGTAGCTAGAACTACAGGTGCATGCCACCACGCCTGGCTAATTCTTTTATTTTTTAGTGGAGATGAGGTCTCCCATGTTTCCTAAGCTGGTCTCTAACTCCTGAGCTCAAGAGATCCTCTTGCCTTGGTCTCCCAAAGAGCTGGGATTCCAGGCATGAGCCACTATGCCCAGTCTGTACTGAGTGTTTTCTAATATATCAGGTCTGCTTCTGTCTAGCATGAACAATACTCAAGTATACACATTCCACATTCAAGTAAATGCTAGCTAAGGCTAGGCACATCTGCTGAAGTATGCTCTCACTGTGATGTAATAAATAAGTAAATGGAATGTGCAACATTCCATTGATAATATCAAGTTTTGGATGTTTCTTGTCTGACATGAGATTTATGAAAAGGAAATGTGAGCAGTTGTAGGATTTTGTCAATTCAACCTTGAAACAAAATGTCTTTAGGTTTTGAATCAACTGAAACTGAAAATACTGAGATGGTAATGTGAACTGTTAAAGAAAATCTGTTACCATTTATAATTTGACTGTGAGAAAAGATTTTTCTCCATACTATGGGACAAAAACCAAAACACAGAAATAAATGTAATGCTGGGGCTAAAACAGGTCTACTATCATCCATGTCACTAATTTAACATTTTTATCTCATCAAACAGTCTCTTCATAAATAGAAAATAAATGCAGTCACTTAAATATAAGATATAAATGATTTTTTTTATTAAGTAACACAAGAAAACAAAACTTTATAGAAGCAAATGTTACCAACTGAAACTTATCGTACCCACTCAAATAACATAAGCAAGTGTGAGTTTTTGACAAAGTGTTAGAGACCAAAAACAAAACAAAACAGAACATTCTGATGTTTTATGTTTTGAAATAAATCCCAAGAAAAATCATTTTAGAAATAAAATTGTAGCTGGGCGTAACAGCTCACACCTGTAATCCCAGTACACTGGGAGGCAGAGGTGAGAGTATTGCCTGAGCCCAAGTGTCGGCAAGACCTTGTCTCTACAATAAATCAAAAAATTATCTGGGCGCAGTGGCACACACCTGTGATTCCAGTTACTTGGAAAGCTGAGGCGAAAGGATCACCTGAGCCCAACAGGTTGAGGCTGGGCACTCCAGGCTGGGCAACAGTGAGACTCTGACTTAAAAAAAAAACTTGTATAAGTTAAAAGCATTAAAATCATGTAATGTATTGTTACTGGAAATTCTTACTTAAAGGTCTTAGTTATCATGCCAAGGAAGATCTAGAAACCTAGAACTCAGTCCTAGAACCCTATCATTCTATGTTTTACAAATACCACATCATACAAGATGTGGCCAATTCTTGAGGGGGAAGGAATAAAATGTGAGAAATAAGACACCCTAAAGATTTGCCATATTCCCAATTCTACATTCCTCACAGCATTTGGGTCTCAGTACCACTGAACTTGGTGCTCTCATGCAAGACTTTTCCCATCTGGTTTAACAGTGTGGAGGGAGAACGGGACAATCTTCCATCTGCTTCCTATAGACAGACATTCCTAAAATACTGGTAAAGATTTTATAGTTCTTGGCCCTGTCCTTTATTCTTCACTTCAAACAAAATATTTTCTCCTTTGTAAACAAGACAACCAATGCTCCTTTATTAAATATCTGAATGAGAAAATTTACAATCCACTCCCTTCTATAAGCCAAGAGACATTTCAAAAATGTCTACAAAAACCAAAATAGAACAGACAAATTGTGGTATACTCCTGATCTAAGTAACAAGAGAAATGAATCTTAAAATCATTATGGTAAGCCAAACAAGCCAAACACAACAGTACAAACTAAATGATTCAATTTACATAAAGTTCTAAAACAGACAAATTAATCTATGGTGAAAGAAATGAGAATCACAGTTGGGGGGATTGATTGGGAGGGAGAATTAATGATCTTCCTGGGATAGAAATATTTTACACAAGCTGAGTATCCCTTATCCAAAATGCTTGGGACCAGAAGTGTTTTGGATTTCAGACTCTTTTAGATTTTGGAATATTTGCATATTCATAATAAAATATCTTGGGGATGGGATCCAAGTCTAAATATGCAACTCATTTATGTTTTATAAACACCTTATACACATATCTGAAAGTAATTTTATACAATATTTTACTTTTAAAATTTTTTAAAATTTTATTTTACAATTTTTTGAGTTGTGGTCTTAGTCTGTTGCCCAGGCTGGAGTACAGTGACATGCTTGCAGCTCAATGCAGCCTCAAGCTCCAGGGCTCAGATCATCCTTCCACCTCAGTCTCCCAATTAGCTGGGACCACAGGCATGCGCCACACCACACCTGGCTAATTTGTTCTTCGTTTTTGGGTTTTTTGGGTAGAGACAAGGTCTGGCTCTGTTGCCCAGGCTGGTCTCAAACTCCTGGCCTAAAGCAATCCTCCCACCTCGGCCTACTAAAGTACTGGGATTACAGGCATGAACCACTGTGTTCAGCCTATACAATATCTTAAATAATTTGATGCATAACACAAATAATTTGATGCATAACACAAAGTTTTTTGTTTTGTTTTGAGTTGAAGTCTCACCCTTGTCGCCCAGGCTGGAGTGCAATGGCACACTCACAGTCACTGCAGCCTCGACCTGCTGGGCATAGGCAATTCTTCCACCTCTGCCTTCCAAGTAGCTGGAACTACATATGCACACCACCATGTCCGACTAGCTTTTGTGATTTACTTTAGAGACGAGGTCTCACCAAGTTGCCCAGGTTGGTTTCGAACCCCTGGGCTCAGGCAATCCTCTTGCCTCGGCCTCCCAAAGCGCTGGGATTACAGGTTGAGCCACAGCACCCAGCCAACACAGTTTTGACTGCGTTTTAACCAGGACCTGTTACAGGATCAGGTGTGAAATTTTCTACTGGCTTCATGTCAGTGCTCAAAAAGTTTCAGATTTTGGAACATTTCAAATTTCAGATATTTGGATTTGGGAGGTTCAACTTGTACTTTTTTTTTTTTTTTTTTTGAGTCAGGGTCTCACTCTGTTGTATGTAGGGGACCTATAAAGAGCTAAGCAAAAAGTAAAAGCCAGACAGCTGAATTCAAAAAAGTGTTTCATTATTTAAGTATTCTATGTTTCCAGGTCAAAAACACTTACTTTCCTATTTACCGACTATATAATTGCTAATAAAGTGAGCCCCAGGGTCCACTCAGGCCAATACTGTCTCCAACCTGTCGAAGAGTTTAGGATAAAGTAGCCATTCTAAATTATCCATGGCACTCTTTCTATCCAATAATGCAACAACTGGAGAGCTGACTTTAGGTAAGCTATATCATTCCTTCACCCCACTAGTTCAACATGCTTTTTTGGGAAGAGTAGGCCATATGGGATGTTTAAGAGTTTTGAGATATTAAGGTAAGTTCTTCTTAAGTTGACATAAGGGAGGCTACATAAGTTTCTAGTGACTTCCTTAGAGCTACTTTCAGAAAAAGGGCATTGGCTTTGTTTGAAATGATATTCCTGATTCATATGGCAATTCTGTTGCTTCAGTGGAGAAACCATAAAATTCTTCTTTCCAGAAGTAAAAAGGAAACAAAATTTGTCTATAATTCCAAGCTTTAGAAAAAAAAGAAAAGGAGCTGGGCTAGATCAAGATTGTCAAAGTCCTTCTGAACACAATCACCGTGAATACACAAGCGGAGCCAAAGCTTGCACACTTCACTAAATAGGGAGTTTTCACTGGAGCTTTCAAACTGACAACAAAATCTATGGAGATAAGTTCCATGCGTTCCTAACTGAAGTTGAGATGCTAGAAAGGAAACAACCACCTTAATTCATGAAATGTTTCTTAGGAAATAGCTTTTTCTTTAGACCTAATCTAGAAAATCCATTTTCAACATACTGATGAAAATTTTCTACACATGGTAATTGTTGTACAACTTTATAAATATATAGTTTTTAAAATCCACTGAATTTTACACTGCAAAAGGGTAAATTTACATTATATGGCTCAGATCTCAATAAAGCTGTTATTAAAAAAAAACAATGACTGGCCAGGTCTGGTGGCTCATGCCTATAATCCCGGCACTTTGGGAAGACTATTAGAAACTAGAAGTTTGAGACCAGCCTGGGCAACATTGCAAGAACCCGTCCCTTCAACAAAAACTGTTTTTAATTACAGGTGTGATGGCATGCCCTGTAGTTCTAGCTACTCTGTCTCTTAAAAAAAATTAAGAGATAAACCCAATATAAATTAATCTTAAACAGAAATCTACCTACTTACAAATTATTCTTCCCCCCAAGTAGTGTGTGCACGCTATGTGTACACTTGCAGAAAGGCAGGGCAGTTAGCTGGGGAATCAACATTAGGAAGACCAGCTGGGGGTAAAGGAGTGTTAATACTTTTTAAATTTTACCATAAAATATTCCAGGTATACAAAAAAGTATAAAACGATCAGTTAGAAGAACGTAGGGAAGTTCAAAGGTATTCATAATTTCTTTTCTGATTTATTTTTAGAAATAGGGTCTCACTCTGTTGTCCAGGGTAGAGCGCGGTGGTATAATCATAGTTCACTGTAATCTCGACTTCCTGGGCTCAAGAGATTCTCCTGCCTTGGCCGCCCAAGAGATCCTCCTGCCTTGGCCTGCCAAGTACTAGGACTACAGGCATGTGCCATCATGCTCACTCAATTTAAAAAAATTTAGAGACAGGATCTCACTATGATGACCACGCTGGTCTTAAACACCTGGTCTCAAGTGATTCTCCCTGCTCAGCCTCGCAAGTAGTTAGGATTACAGGCATGAGCCACTTACCCAGCTAGTATTCATAATTTCCTATTTCTAAAGCTGGATGGTAGTTAAAAGCAGGTATTTGTTGCTGTATTATTATTCTTTAAGACATACTTATTTTATGTGTCCTTTAATATATATAATGTATTTTGCAGTTAAAGAAAACCTAGAAAATTTAAAAATACAGAAGTTATGGTACATTCATACTATGGACCAAAGCAGTTCTGCTATAATGCAATGTACACACTCCAAAAAAATCACTATACTATGTGAAATTGCATAAGAAAAACCACAGGGTTTATGGAAAAAATAGGGTGAGGCATAACACTCAAAAACATCAGTGAAAACAGTAGCACAGTTTTACACGTTAGACTGTCAGGAAATAATAAATGCTACAATAAATATAACACCTTATCTTGAAAAAAGACCTCAAGTTTTCTTGTAGAAGCGGGCACTGAAAAGTTGAGCTACTGTGAAGTAGTGGACGGATACTTACTGAAATCCACAGAAAGTTGGAACACCAGATGTGGAAGAGTGTGGCTCACAGAACAGCAGTAAGCTGAGATGGCTGGAAGATGTGTGAGATGTCTCTACCTAAGTGGCTTGTTATTCCTTCCATGGCTCACTTCAGCAGGGTGTAGTTTTCTGCATTCACCTAGGGTTTCTTGCAGATGAAATCACGCATAAGCAAATGTGAAATTCACATTATGTTCAGACAGTGCCCCAAAATCTAACAACTGCATTGGAACAAATGTCTTCCTTTAGGAAAATTGACTATACTACCTTAAGACTGCAATGCAGCCATTAAAAAGAATGTGCTAAAATGGAACTCTCTCTAAAACAAATTGTAAAGTGAAAAACACCATGGTGCAGAAAAGTGTGTATATTTTTATTCATTCTGTGTAAACTAGGGAGAGAGAAGAGTCCCCCCCCCCCAAAAAAAAAGTGCTGGTACATGCCTGTGTACGTTTTTTGGAAGGAAAGATAACAACCATTAATAGTTGCCTCTGTGTAGTGGACTTACTTTCCATTTTATTCCTGACTACCATGTCTGAATTTTCTAACCATATATACGTGTTATTTGGGGGAGAAAAATGTCAAAAGGAATAATCTGGAAAATGGATTAAAGGTCCCTATATGTCTCTCTTTTCCTCTGATTTCTCTGTATGTGAAAAACACACACAACTCAGAGACTGTGAAATAACTGAAACTCTTATCATACATTGCTGGTGGGAATGCAAAATGGCACAACCACTTTGGAAAACAGACTGGTAATTTCTTAAAAAGTTAAACATACCTCTACCATATGCCAGCTATTCCACTACTAAGTATTTATCCAACAGAAATAAAAGATTACATTTATACAAAGATGTGTACACAAATGTTCATAGCAGCTTTATTCGTAACAGTCAAAATCTGGAGGTCAGATGTAATCCCATACTTTTAGAGGCCAGAAGTTCAAGACCAGCCTGGGCAGCATAGGCCCAGTCTCCGCAAAAGAAAAAAAAACTGGAAACAACCCAAAAGTTCACTAATAGGTAAGTGGATAAACAAATTAAGATATATCCATACAACAGAGTAGTATTCATCAATATAAAATAATAAACAACTGATATATGCAGCAACATTCTCAAAATAATGAGGTTAAATGAAAGAAGTCAGCTTTTCAAAAAAGTATTATGTTATATGACTCCATGTATATAAAATGCAAACTAGTCTACAGTGATAGAAAGCTGAGCAGTGGTTACCCCAGAAGAAGGGGTGGGGTTAGGGAGAAGGAAGAGTTTTCAAAAGACCATCAGGCAACTTTTGGGAATGATGGATATACTTACTATCTTGATGGTGGTGATGGTTTCACAGACATATAAATATGTCAAAACGTATCAAATTGTACACTCTGCATATATGCAGTCTATGGTATGTCCACTATACCTCAATGAAGTTGTTTAAAAAAACACACACAAGGCTGGGTACAGTAGCTCATAACTATAATCCCAGTACTTTGGGAGGTCAAGGCAGAAGGACTTTTGCTTGAGGCCAGGAATTTAAGACCAGCATGAGTTGGGTGGTTCTCAAAAAGGTAAACATGGAATTACCACATAACCTAGGAATTCTAATCCTAGGTATATATCCAAATGTACTGAAAACATATGTCCATGCCAAAACCTTGTATGTACGTATTCATAACAGCGTTGTCTATAATAACAAAAAAGTGAAAACAACCCTAAAGTCCATCTATTAATGAATGGACAAACAAAATGTGTTTTCTGCAGTGGAACATTATTAAGAAATAAAAAGGAATGAAGTACTGATACATTCTACAACACAGAGTAACTTTGAAAACATTGTGCCAAGTGAAAGAAGCCAGATACAAAAAGCCACATGTTGCACCATTTATTTATATGAAATGTCTACAAACAGGCAAATCCATAAACACAGAAAGTAGTTGCCAGAGGGTGAAGGGGGGTGGGGGACTGAGATTGACTGCTAACAGGGAGTTTCTTTCTGGTGACAGAAACATGGAATTAGACAGTGGTGACTGTTACAAAAACCACAGAATTACACTCTTTAAAACAGTGAATTTTGAGTTGTGTGAATTTTATCTCAATTTTAAAAGTACACCTACACTCCTGAATAACTTAAATTAAATTTAAAAAACAAAATACATAACAATCACCAATGCATCCACAACTCTGGGAATAAAACCATTACAAGTTACCATCACAAAGCAGGTTCCCTTCCCAGTTCACTCTTCAGATATGCAGAATAAACAATCCTGCCTAAGAGAACTAGTTCTTCTGCCTCTCCAAGGCTGCACTCAAAAGTTCACATACTTGAACATCTACCTTCCAATGGGCTCATATTTCACCTTTACCTCTCCACATACTGAAATGTTCTTTGTCCTTCATGAATCAAATGAAATTCCAACTCATCCATGAAGTCAACTCCAGTCTTTGAAAAACTTATTTTTCTAACTCCTACAGAACAGATGCTATGGAAACAATCTGCTTCGTAAGTCTTGTTTTCTGAAGGAAAAGTGCACCAACCCCCACCCTCCACTGGGCAGCAATGTAGAAAACTGGGCGATTGGGACCAATTTAAGAAAGTGGCATGAAGATTCAAATAAAAATCCATGCTTGAAAGAAAAAAGGGAAGAACCAAGTATTTCTGAGAATCCATCCTGAAGAAATACTCTCTAGGCAGGGTAATGTATACCATATGTGGGCTGCATTCACAGATCTACAACTTAAATGTTAGTTCTACTCTTCCTACAGTTTAGAACAAAAAATAGTCCACAGCAAACTACAGTGCATCCACTGAATGAATATGAAGACATTTAAAACTGCATAAAAAACATATGAGGAAAATTCTGCGAGCTATATGTCAAACTATTTTTAATCTCTACAGAACTCTGACAATCAGGTAGGAAACAAACAAAAAGACGAGGCAGCATGGGTGGCTCATGCCTATAATCACTGCAGGTAGGAAGGCCAAAGTGGGAGGGAGGATTGCTTGAGGCCACAAGTTCCAGACCAGCCTGGGCAGTGTAAAGAGACCTCCTATCTCTACAAGAAAAAAAAAGGATGCACAGGACAGGAAACAGGAACAAAAAGTCACAAACGGCCAATAAATGTGG
This sequence comes from Carlito syrichta, assembly GCF_000164805.1. Taxonomy (NCBI): domain Eukaryota; kingdom Metazoa; phylum Chordata; class Mammalia; order Primates; family Tarsiidae; genus Carlito; species Carlito syrichta. The sequence continues at coordinate 1,015,628 of NW_007258032.1, read as the reverse complement.
GGGAAAAAGTGTTCAAACTGACTAGTAATCAAAGATGAAAAAAAGTCACCAAAGTTTTAGGGCAGATGAAAAGAAGGGGCACTTTTTAAAAAATGTATACTCACTGTCTTCACTTCTTCACAGACCATTCAGCTATTCTAATCCGGTTTCCACCTTCCAATTCCAGAACTAGAGGTATAAACATCAATGGCCAAATCCAATTGACAATGTCACTATACATCTCAGAAGCACTGATATAAAGACCCCCCCCCCCAAAAGACCAACTTCCATCTTCCAGAAACACGGTTGGCTTTCAGGATACCAGTCCCCTGCTTCTTCTCCCATCACACTGGCTGCTGCTTCTGTTCTTTGCCTAATTTTCTTCCTCTAGGAGTATTTGAGTACCTGAGCCCTTTTCACTTCACTATATACACTCTTTCCCCAAGTGATTCCAGTCCCACGCCTCTGAATATCATCTATATACCCATCATCACTCCTCAGTTTGTTTGGGTTTTTTTTTGAGTCGGAGTCTCACTTGGTTGTCCAGGCTGGAGCCCGCAGCCTCAACCTGCTGGGGCTTAGGTGATCCTTCTGCCTCAGCCTTCCAAGAAGCTGGAACTACAGGGCACAAACCACCACGCCCGGCTAATCTGTGTGATTTATTGTAGAGATGAGGTCTTACCAAGTTGCCCAGGTTGGTCTCAAACCCCTGAGCTCAGGCAATCCTGGTGTCTTGGCCTCCCAAAGTGCTGGGATTAGAAGGTTGCGTAACTGCGCCCAGCCTCATTCCCTAATTTTTATCTCTAGGTCTAGCCTCTCTCTTCCTGAGTTCCAGACCTGTACATCCAACTGCCTCTTCAACAAAAGAACTTCATAACTAATATGCATCCCAAATTTAAAGCATACAAAATAGAATTCATGATTTTCCCCTCCTCAAATGCCTCTCTTCCATTCTTCATCTCAGTAAAAGGCACTGCCATCTACTCAGTTGCTCAAAACAAAAATCACAAAAGCAAAGACTCCTCCCCATCCTTCACCAATCTATTTCCAAGTCTTGTTCATTTCACCTCCAAAATATTTTAAAACCTTTTTACACTTCCTCCATCTCCCTGCCATGGGCCAGGTCCAAGCTACTGCAAACAGCATAGTAACTGATCTCCCAGACTCCACTCCAGTCCTTCTCCTCCCCATAGCAGTCAGATCCTCTTCCTCGCTGACTTAAAGCCTCGAAAGGCTTCCCATAAAAAACGAAACTCCTAATCAAGGAATCATCTTCCCCATCTTTGGAAGAGTATACACAACCAAAGATCTGCACCCAAACGTAGTATCCCTAGACAGTAAAACTACGGGTATTTTTTTTCTCGTTTTGCTTGTCTGCACTTTTAAATTTTTCTACGATGAACACTAACGACTGATTAAGAAAGGGGAAATGATATGGCTGAAAGCTATATAATACTACATCGCCTTTTTTACACGATAGCGAAAAAAGGGAATGGGAACTGTGGGCCAATTCTGCAACAAGGAATATGCTTACATGAAAATACTAGCAAACCTCCACCAAAACTCTAAGAAAGATGTGTCAGGGCTGTAGAATTATTGGTAATATTTTTTCTTCTCTACTTTCTTGTTAACAATTACCTTCATCATAAGGAAAATAAAAAACCTCATTGTCTTTTGAGCCCTCACTTTCCGAAGCTTCCCTTCCAATGCCACACTGTCTCACACCTCCGGTGTTTGGACTCCAGTATCATCCCTGCAATACCCTCCGACCCTTCCAAATCCTTCCCATCCTTCCCGGGGGAGGCAGGGATGGCGACAGGTTGGAGGGGCATTCCAGGATTCTTTGGCTAAGTCCACAACTTGCTGGTCCTGGGGCCAAAGCCTGTGTCCAATGCCACCGGCAGGCCACCGAGCTTATCTCCCCCACCCCAGAAAGCCCCGGCCGCGGTGGCTCCAGGGAACCCCCGCCCCGGTCGCCTCCCTTCGGAGAGCGCAGTGCCCCGCCGAAGAGGAAGC
>NW_007258032.1:1009598-1012966 GCF_000164805.1 Carlito syrichta | reverse complement strand
AGCTCGCCGGGATGGGGGTGGGACGGGGCGGGGCGAGCCTTGGAAGGGGCGGGGCTGACCCCGCCTCAGACCGGACCCGTTGCGGCCTGCCCTTCCTTGGGCACTGTGGACGTCGGTTCTGGCAAAGGCAGCTAGCTGTGTCCATCATTTTCCTGCCTAAAAAAAGATGGCGAGTTCCAACCCCAAGTTGGACAGAATAGTCATTCTACCAGCATTTGTGAGCTTTCACAGTAAATCACAACAGTAAATATGGTTTTGTGTGTACCAACCTCTGCTAGGTGCTGGGAACACAAATAACAATAGTTGTTACTGACCCGTTTTGTAGATGCAGGAACTGAGGCTTGAGAAGCTTGGGACTTATCTAGGTCACAAACTAGTGAGTGACAATGCGCCAAGTTCAGTGTTCCCCCTAAATATCTCTTGAGGCCAACCATCTCTTTTCTTCTACCACCTCACTCAAGATCTTGTCATCTCTCTTCCCACGAAGGCAGTAGCGTCCCAGCTAGTCTCCAGGGATCTTTTTCTGCTCCTCTCCTTCAAGTCATTCTTCTCAGTGTGTAAAGATTTACCACAGGAGCTGGGTGGTAAATTTAGGGGGTTCACTTTATTATTTTTTATATTTTACATACATGTTACCATTTTAATATATTTAATTTTTAATTGATGCATAATAGATGTGCATAGTGTATTTAATGTTTAATAAACATGTTTTAAAGGATTTACTCCCTCCTGTATTCCCAATAGCAAGCCCAGTGAATCGCACACAGTATGCACTCAAAAGCATTTGTTGAATGTATGAATAGCAGAGTCGGAAACTAACTCCAAAACCCTGCAAGAAGAGGAAATAAAGGAATTTACAATAAGTCTCCCTTGGCTCCCAGACCTTAAGGTCTATTAGTGGTTAAAACAGATTTAAAATATTTGTTCAACAAATTTGTATTGCATTTCTATTCTGTGTTCTGGCCCTGTGGTAGGCACTGATACAGAAGCAAAAATAGCATAGTTCTGCCTTGAGGATAAGGTAAAATAAATAAATAAATTTTTAAAAAGTGAACAAAGTAGACTTCCTGCCCTTGTGAAATTAATTATCATTAGTTCTCACTTGACAACTTATGAAGCGAATTATCATTTGACAAGGAAATTTAATCTGATGTGAGAGATCAAGAAAGGGTTCCTTGAGCCTTAAGCAAACACTCAAGAGAAAATATGAACTGGGGAGATAAAAATGAATTTCATGGAGAAAAAGTAAGGTTTGAGGTCTGCATGAATGTGTCCATGTTCTCCATTCTTGGGGCCTAGCCCTGAAGTAGGCACATAGAAATATCCATCTAAGTGTCAATGAAGCTAGATGCCCACTTCTCCTGGTCTAACCTGGAAGCCTGTTCAATTTGGGGAGAATTCACACACTGAACCAGGCTCAAGAGCAGACCATGGCATTGGGGAAGGGGGAGAGGAGTCAGATAATGCTGCTGCTGGGTCTACACAGCTTGCAGATGGTGTGTGAGAAATCCAGACTTCTATGTATGTTCCCTGCCCAGCATGCAGAAAGTAGCATGATTAAGAGCCACATACAAGCCAATGGACACTGTGCCAGGAGTCAAGTTATCCTAAAGCAGAGACCTTGTGGTGGACAGGGAAAGGTCCTTGGATAGGAAAAGCCTGGAGAATGTAGCTAAGACCCCAGCAGAACTGAGGCACTCCCAAGTCAGCTGGGGAGAGAAGCAGGGATGGAGGAGTGGGGCTGAAAGATGAGCCATCAGGTTCTGAAGGAGCCGAAACCACAGGTCATGAGCTTGCCGGCCAACCACCTCAGTGGCTGATGCTAGCAGGGCAGTGGTGACCAGGAGTGACCTGGTGACCAGGGACGTAGCAGCAGAGGCCAGTGGAGACCCAGGCTCCAGCTCATACCTCTGCACAGGTATCCAAGATCACTCCCACCACTGCCTTGAGGCTAACCCTATATCCCATAGACCATCTTGGGAAGCCAAGGGGGACAGGGAGGGGAAGTTCTCATTTTTGGTAAACATTAGGGTAAACAGTTTAAAGTTGCAGTCCTAGCCCGGCACAGTGGTTCACACCTGTAATCCCAAGCGGAAGCGAGAAGATTACTTGAGCTCAGGATTCAAGATCAGCCTGAGCAATACGGCGAGACCTCGTCTCTACAATAAATCAAAAAATCAGTTGGGCGTGGTGGCACATGCCTGTGGTTCCAGCTACTTGGAAGGCTGAGGTGGAAGGATCACCTGAGCCCAGCAGGTCGAGGCTGCAGTGGCTGTGAGCGTGCCACCACACTCCAGACTGGGTGAAAGAGACTCCAACTCAAAAACAAATTACAAATAAATAAGTTGCAGACCAGAAGACTAGCTTTCACTGACAAGTTGAAATTTAGCCTGCACCCCCTTAGGAAAGAAAACCCTTGAGAAAGCTTGCATCTCTTAAAGAAAAATAACCTAGTTACAAATTTGTACACATATACAAGCAGTGTGGACATTTCAATAAGGGAGATAAGCTCTGCGAAGGAAATGAGCACTAAGAAAGCACAATCCAGGAGGACCAAATTTATTGTGGGCTAGAAAAGGCCTCTTTGAAAAATACTAAGAGAAACCTAAAGAAATAGGAGCCCTTGGAGAGAGCAAAGCCAGGGACAAGGTGAGAAGGAAGCCCAGGGCTCCTGCAAGAGCAGAGTGACTCAGGATGGGGCCGAGGGTTAGGCTGGAGCGAGATCACATGGGGAGGTAGTGGTAAGATTTCGATCTTTACCATAAGAGCAACAGGAAGTCATCAAAGGGTTTTAAGGAAGTGATGTACATGCAGTATTTGATTTGCCCTCTGAAAAAGATCATTTGGCCAGGCACGGTGGCTCCCGCCTGTAATCCCAGCACTTTGGGAGGCAGAGGCGAGAGGATTACCTGAGTCCAGAGGTTTAAGACCAGGCTGGGCAACTTGGCAAGACTTCATTTCTATAAAAAATCAAAAAATTAGCCTGGCTTCAGTAGCTCATGCCTGTAATCCTAGCACTTTGGGAGGCCAAGGCAGGAGGACTGCTTGAACCCAGGAGCTCAAGACCATCCTAGGCAACAGTGAGACCTTGTCTCTGTAAAAAAAATCAAAAAATTAGCCAGGCATGGTGGCACGTGCCTGTAGTCCCAGCTACCCAGGAGGCAGGAGGATTGTCTAAATCCAGGACGTTGCAGTGAGCCATGATTGTGCCACTGTACTCCAGCCTGGGCGACAGAGTAAGATCCCAACTCAGTAGCTGGAATTACAGGCGCGCGCTACCACGCCCGTCTGATTTTTTGATTTATTGTAGAAATGAGGTCTTGCTGCCCAGGCGGGTCTCGAACCCGCGGGCTCAAGTAATCCATTCA
>NW_007258032.1:996313-1009578 GCF_000164805.1 Carlito syrichta | reverse complement strand
TGCGGTGGCCGGGAGCGGCCACTGCACTCCAGTCTGGGTGACAGAGTGAGACTCCAACTCAAAAAAAAAAAAAAAAAAAGACCCCAACTCAAAAAAAAGAAAAAGAAAAAGCTGACTGGGTGCAGTGGCTCATGCCTGTAATCCCAGCACTTTGGGAGAAGGAGGCAAAAGGATTGCCTGAGTCCAGGGGTTCGAGACTCTGAGGATTCCCTGAGCCCCTGAGAAACTTGGTAAGACCTCTTCTCTACAGTAAATTTTAAAATTAACTAGGCATGGTGGTACATGCCTGTGGTTCCAGCTACTTGGAAGGCTGAGGCAGAAGGATTGCCTGAGCCCAGCAGGTCAAGGCCTCAGTGATTGTGAGTGTGTCACTAAACTCTAACTGGGCGAAAGAGTGAAACTCCGACTCAAAAAGAAAAAGAAGAAGAAGAAGAAAGACAAAGCTGCCTCTTCCTCCAGGCAAATTCAGCCCTGCTCTGAGACTTGGAGAGTGGTCAGAGGCTGGTTTCAGGTCCCTGGTTACCAGGACCCCTTAGGTAGCACTGGCCTGCCCAGCCCCTGCAGGTGGACCTGGAGGAGAGGATTGGGAGGGAGGAGAACTGGGGGTAGCTCCCAGGTTTCTGGCTTTGGCAAATAGTGAATTTACTGAGAGAAGACTTTTTATATGTTGGGAGTGGAGAAGTCAAGAATTCCCTTTGGGCCATTTTCAGCTTGAGGCATCCACCTGAAGATATTATGGTCTCAGCTATATATCTGTATACACAGCTCTGAGGCTTAGGGGAGATTTGATGGGTGGCACTGTCAACTCATGAGAGCTGGTAAGGTTGCCACGAAAGAGAACACAGTTCAGAGAGGCTGCACAGTCATAGCCTACAGATGTCATATTTTGCTTTAAACAAGCCAACATTTCAAACAATGAAATTCACATAGTAACCTGGACTTCTGCTTCTATGAGAAATCATAAACTGATAGCCTGGCCCCACATTGTTACAACTAGAAATTAGTTAACACTACTTAGACAGGGTTCCAAGCACTGCACAGATTTAATCTTTGTTACAACATTTTATTGTCATTATCAATCCTTTAAGGAAGAGAAAACTAAAATCCAGTAAGGTTGGATAACTTAGTTGTGTCAGACAGCTCAGAATGATGGGTCTGGGTTTTAGATCCAGACAGTTTGGCTTCACGGCCTGAAAGTTTAGTTGTCACATCCTGGAAGCAGCTGGAAAACTGCAATCCTGTTTGGGGAAGCCCCATGTCTTTGGAGGAAGGTCCCACCAAGCCCTAGTGTTTTCCTTCTTCCCATCCCAGTCTGGCATGAGTTGCCATTTATTGTTTTACCTCCATTGCTGGTTTCTCATATTATAAAATTATTTCTCTATACTCACATCAGGTAGAAAATTTTAAATATTAAATTAAGGGATGTCTAACTTCAGCTGGGCACAGTAGCATATGCCTATAGTTCCAGCCATTCAAGAGGCTGAGCCACAGAGGATCCCTTCAGCCTAGGAGTTTAAGGTCGGCCTGGGCAATATCGCAAGATCCCATCTCTAAAAAAAGAAAAGGAAAAAGAAGTATAATGTCTATGGGTGATAATTTTGTCTTTTTAATTTTTATTTTATTTTATTTTGAGTTGGACTCTCACTCTGTCACCCAGGCTGGAGTGCAGTGGCATGTCACAGCCACTGCAGCCTCGACCTGCTGGTCTAGATGATCCTTCTACCTCAGTCTTCCAATAAGTGGAGCTACAGACGCACACCACTACGCCTGGCCAATTTTTTGTGATTTTTACTAGAGACGAGGTCTCACCAAGTTGTCCAGGTTGGTTTCGAACCCCAGGGCTCAGGCAATCCTCTCGCCTTAGCCTCCCAAAGTGCTGGGATTACAGGCTGAGCCACCACGCCTGGTCTGAGTGAGAATTTTATTTTATTTTTTGGGTTGAAGTCTCACTCTCTTGCCCAGACTGCAGGGCAGTGGCCTGCCCCCAGTCACCGTAGCCTCAACCTGCTGGGCTCAGGCAATCCTTCCAACTCAGCCTTGCAAGTGGCTGGAACTACAGGCACGTGCCACCACACCCGGCTTTTCTTTTTTTTTTTTTAATTGTAGTGATGAGGTCTCTCCAAGTTGCCCAGGCTGGTCTCGAACCCATGGGCTCAGGCAATCCTCTGAGCTCGGATTCCAAAGTGCTGGGATTATAGGCATGTGCCACTGTGCCCAGCCTGAGAATTGTAAAATAACTTATTTGTGAAACATCTGCTTGTGTATTACCTGGATTTAAATTGGTAAAAACAGATGAATAAATTTGAGAAACTCTTAAGTATAATTCCATGCTTCTGGTATTACATCATACTTCTGAGTTGATCTGTTATGCCCAAGAATAACAGGAATAACAAGAAAATGACCCAGAGACAAGGCAACTAAATTGTTAAATAAGTAACTTTTAAATTTCAGGTAGTTTTATTTAAAAACGAACAATCTTCTTAGACTGAGAAGGGAAGATTTTGGCAACATATTTGAACTTGGTTTCAAGCCCTTGTGGATCTTGCTTTATATGCTGTTTTGGTTTGTTTTAAGAGATGAGGTCTTGCTCTCCTGGCCTCAAGGGATCCTCTTGCCTCAGCATCCTGAGTAGCTGGGACTATAGGCACACAACACCAGGCCAATTTTCTTTTGAAGTCTTAACTGGGAAAGGAGAATGAGGTGATTTGGATAGCTCACCAGTCTGTTAGTAAATATGTGGGAGTGGGGTATATGGGGCTGGATGTTAAATGTAAACTATTAGAGAGAGGAAAGCAACTATTATTATTATTTTTGTTGTTGTCATTGTTGTTTTTTGAGTTGGAGTCTCACTCTGTCATTCAGACTGGAGTGCAGTGACCACTTCCAGCCACTGAAGCCTCAACCTTCTGGGTTCCGGTGATCCTTCCACTTCAGCTTTCCAAGTAGCTGGAACTATAGGCATGTGCTACCAAGCCCGGCTAATTTTTGATTTATTGTAGAGATAAGATCTCGCCAAGTTGCCCAGGTGGGTCTTGATCCCGCGGGCTCAGGCAATCCACTCACCTCAGCCTCCCAATGTGCTGGGATTACAGGCTGAGCCACCCAGCCCAGCCAGCAACTATTATTAAAGCTAGTCAAGAAGTTCCAGGAATGCTGACACTGACCTTGAAAGGATGGACAGAGAGTGGGAAGCCATTTTTTATCAGGTTTATTCTTAAACCCTGACATAGTGATGAGAAATTAGAAGCTATGTCCCAGAAAAATCCATTTTTTTCTTGTTCCTAAACCCTAACACAATGATGAGAAAGTAGAGGCTATGTCCTGGAGAAATGCATACTCTAGAAACCGAGATTTCTCAAGCATAACCAGTATCGACCCATTGTACACTTGGTGCCTGATGACCAGGACCCCCGCCCCCAGGGTCTCAAGACATCCACAAGTGGTCAACAAGGAAGTCACAGCAGTCATGTCTACCTGATTGAAACATCTCCAGGGGAAAGGATTTAAGATGGGGCTGAGGGGGCTACAGTGCCACACTTATCTAGAGTGTGGGCTCTCTTTCTGTCTGTGGGAAGTGCTCTCTTTCTTAAATAAAGCTTTTCTTCTTTCACCTCTCTGTGTTGCGAATCTTTGCATTACTCAGATCTCTGGTTGCGCTGGCTCCAGTGGTGCTGTGTCACCCCATCCATCCATCCAGCCTCACCCTCCATACCCTAACAGACCTGGGAAAAGGAATCAGGTGGTTGGGGAACCTCATACTGGGAGCAGCTGGTCAACAGCCAGAGGGCTCAAGCCTTGGGTGGAGGAGCAAGCTGAAAGTAGCAATCAGAGAAACAAGGAAAATGTGAGAAGGATGGTGAATCAGAAAATTCTGCTTGACAGTCGGAGGGGGAAGTTGGCTTAGATGAAAAATTGTTGCTAATCTCTGACCCAGAGATACCTGGGCCCAAGATATCCTGGCCTTCTTCCTGGGAAGACCAGCCACCCTTTCTAAGATTGAACCCCCTGGAATGCTTAAGATGACAAAGTACCCCTTCCTGAATGCGGATTAACAGGAGGGGGACCCCAGCATGCCTAAGGTGATTGGGTTCCTCTACTTGAATGCAGGTAGTAATTAGACTTGTAAAATGAGAACCCTACATCTTAGCAGCCCCCAGAAAACGATCAAAGTAGTTAGTACCTGGGAATTACATTCAGGCAGAAAAAATAAATGATGTCTCTAACCAGGTGCAAACAAGAAACCAAATGTCTGATTAGCCTATTGTAATTTTGGCAAAACTATATCCCACCCTTGTAGATTTTACTGGACCCTATCATAACCCAAAAGAACCCATGCCACATGCTTCTTCTGTGCTATATACATACTGAATGTTTGTGATCCCCAAAAATATATGTTGAAACCTGATCCCCAATGTGACAATATTTGGAGGTGGGGCCTTGGGGAGATGATTAGGTCATCAGGGTGGAGTCCTCATGAATAGAATTAGTGCCCTTATTAAAGGGGTCCCAGAGTGCTCTCTTACCCCTTCTGCCATGTGAGGACATAGCAAGAAGATAACTCTGTGAATTAGGAAAAGGACCTTCACCAGACACTGAATCTGCCAGTGCCTTAATATTAGACTTCCCAGCCTCTGAAACTATGAGAAATTTATAAGCCACCCAGTCTAGGGCATTCTGCCGTAGCAGCCCAAATAGACTAAGATGTCCTCTCTGTGAATTGTGTAGGCACTCCAGAATACAAACATTGGGGGTGGGGGAGGTGAGGCAAGACATTTTCATTCATGAAAAAAATGAATATTTGTCCCATAATGAAACTACTTTTCATAGCTAGAACTGGTTGGTTTCTCTATGTTTGTCTTACATAAAAACCAAGCCTAGGTAAATACCTAAGAGAAATGAAAGTATGTGTTCACACAAAATTTGTACACAACTACTTATAACAAAAATTTGTATCTCAATGGAATTGTTAAAAAAAGAAGCCTCTGGACATAGATTCAAAATGTATAAAAATTACTTCTAAAGGTAAGGTAAAATAAATGTAAAATTTCAGCTGTCATGCAAGTTTCTGTTACAAGTTGATTCTGGTGGAATGTGAACAATGTAAAAAGAGGAATGTGACCGGGTACAGCGGCTCACACCTGTAATCCCAACACTTTGGGAGGCCAAGGCGGGACAATTGCTTGAGCGCAGAAGTTTAGACCAACCTGGACAATACAGGGAGACCTCATCTGTACCAAAAAAAAAAATCACAAAAATTAGCCAGCTGTGGTGGTGTGTGACTGTAGGCCCAGCTACTGGGGAAGCTAAGGAGAAGGATCGCCTGAGTCCAGGAGGTCAAGACTGCGGTGAGCCGTGATTGTGCCCCTGTACTCCAGCCTAGGTGACAGAGACCACTAGGGGAATGCACAAAAATGGTTTTACTTGAACTTTTGGGCCAACTTTTTAAAGACTAAAGATTTTTTATTTTAATTTGGTTATATTTTCTTACATCTTTAATCAACTTTTAAGTGTCCAGTTAATACAATGCTGAGATGTATTCATTTATTGTTTTTAAATTGGACTTCCACATATAGCTCTCTGTTTTGAAAGATATAATAATGGCGAGGCTCAGTGGCTCAGTCTGTAATCTTAGCACCTTGGGAGGCCAAAGTGAGTGGATTGCCTGAGCCCACGAGTTTAAAACTAGCCCAGGCAACTTGGCGAGACCTCGCCTCTATAATAAATGAAAAAATTAGCCAGGCGTGGTAGCCTGCACCTGTAGTTCCGGCTAGCTGGAAGGCTGAAGCAGAAGGATCACTGGAGCCCAGCAGGTCGACAATGGGGTGGCTGTGAGCGTGCCACTGCCCTCCAGCCTGGGCGATGGAGTGAGACTCCAACTCAAAAAAAAAAAAAAGAAAGATATAATGACCCAAGTGCTGATCTTATTTGTGAGTTGATAGAATTTTTAGTATCCTTGATGGTTTTTACTTGTGTTATCCTATGCTAGCTTTGATAATCTTTTCCTAGTTTCCTATTTTGTGCCCTATCTATTCCAGAAATGCCCCAGTCAAGAGGTATAGTCCTGACAATAAATAGTCCTCATTCCCAAATATAATATGAGGTCACTGGAGGCCTAGACTGAGCATGTCCAAAACAAATAATATTGCATATATCAGGTTTCAAGAATTGATTGTGCCCAGAGCAGTATCCTACTGATAGTTGCTAAAAGTTTTATTCCTTCTTCACAATGGGTTACCCAATGGTGGATCTGTAGGACATTGCCCTGTAATCAGAGCTCCGATTCCTCCAATGCAAGGGAACAGGGGATTTGGGTTGGGAAGAGCACTGTAACTTAACCTTGGCAGAGAGATACACCACATGTATGATCACTTTGATTTCTCCAAACATCTCCAAAATCTTTATTTGCGTGAACCTTTTGTTTCTTTTCCTTTATTCACCAGATTTAGTGTTCCCCAAATGAGCAGCAGGTAATGTCAGCACAGTCATTGCTGGGGCTCGAAACTGATACCCAAATAAGGTGCTTTGCTGTACTGAAGAAGCCTCAAGTTCTCTCTGATCTTCCCTGCTCCTTCTGCTCTCAACCTTTTGTCTCTCTCAAAGCACAAAGAAATTGTCCTCTGAAGTTTCCTTACTGCCTAAAGTCCAGACTTGCCAAAGATGAAAGCAATTACCTCTGGTCCCTTCCCCTGAGTTTCTTTCTCTCTCTCTCTCTCTCTCTCTGAGTTAAGTTGGAGTCTCACTTTGTCGCCCAGGCTGGAGTACAGTGGAACTCTCACGGGACCCCAGTGCAGACCTGCTGGGCTCAGGCGATCCTTCCACCTCAGCCTTCTAAGTTGTCGGATCTACAGACTCGTGCTCCCATACCTGACTAATTTTTGATTTATTGTAGAGATGAGGTCATGCCAAGTTGCGGGGCTGGTCTCGAACCTGCGGGTTCAGACAATTCTTTCGCCTCGACCTCCTAAAGTGCTGGGATGACAGGCTGAGCCACTGAGCTGGACCTTCTCAGAATTTTCATTAAGTGCATTAAGTGAATTCATATCCCAGGAAAAAAGACTGACGTCTGTTAATGCACCTTATCATAAACCTTAGTCTGTTCTGCAGGCCCAACAGACTTTTGTCCCAAGCCATTGTATGTTTTCTCCAAGTCAAATGAATTTCCCTAAAACTCCTTTGCCATCTCCCTGAAATCACTCCCGTTTCTCTTTTCCCTAAGAGGGGTACATAACATCTGTAGCCCATTGCGTGGTGGTATCACCCCTGATTCTCCCCCCTGCACATTAGTAAATGTGCATGCCTTTTCTCCTGTTAATCTGCCTTTTGTTTTCCCTTGGTCCCTACATCATAAATGTGTCTAAAGAAGAGCTGTTCTTATTATAAAAGAAACAAAAGAAGAAACTGTCAGGGAATTTTCCTTACTGCTTAGATTCTATTTGCTATAGATAAAACCAACTAGAGAATTCAAGTAATCAGAGTTTGTGTATAGAATGAGTCTGGGTTCTCATGGCCCAAAATGCAGGCAGTCTCTTTTGAAGGAAAAATTATAATATTAATAGATATGATAAACTGATGGCTGGAAAAGCTCCTGTGACTTTTTCTGACCCTTAATTGTATATTCCTTGTATAGTGTTGACATTTATCTTTTGTATAAAAGATTTATGCAACCACATAGGGATAAAAAATTGTGCTTCCCTCTTTCCCCCTTAATTACCCACATTCCTTCCTTTTGAAACATTTCTTTAAATGTGGCATACACAGGAGCTTGGTAGATTTATCACATATTCCCAACCCTTTCTCTTTCACCTTCTTCTACAGAAGTTGGAAAGTTAAACAGTTTCCTGTCCACCATTGCAGCCAGGAGTGACCATCTGGCCATGTGACTAGTACTTGGTTCTTTCATCAATTCTGTGAGCCTCTGCTACCTTCCAATACATTCTCTATTCAGATAAAGTTGGTTTCAATTGCAAGTCAACGAGGAACTTTATTGTAGGCAAGGCACTTAGGAGACTCTTCTACAAAAGAGATGATGGTTGGCTGGGCTTGGTGGCTTAACCTGTAATCCCAGCACTTTGGGTGGCTGAGTGGATTGCCTGAGCCCGTGGGTTTGAGACCAGCCCGGTCAACTTGACAATAAATCAACGTATAGATTTATTGTCTCTAGAATAAATAAAAAATTAGCCAGGTGTGGTAGCACACGCCTGTAGCTCCAGCTACTTGGAAGGCTGAGGTGGAAGGATTGCCTGAGCCCAGCAGGTTGATGCTGGGGTGGCCGTGAGTGTGCCACTGCACTCCAGCCTGGGCGATGGAGTGAGAATCCAACTAAAAAATAAAATAAATAAATAAATAGCTAGAAAAGCGATGATGATCTTAACTAAGGCATTGATAGGGAGGGCAGAAAGATAGGTAGGTAGATAGAAAGATTGATTTAGATATCAAAGAGGAAGAGTTACACAAAGTAGGTACTAAAATATTTGAATGCATGTTTAAATAACAGAAAAATTACTTCTATATTTCTGGTTTTGATAAGCAGTCAATATTATTCCTATTAACTAGAAGAGCAAATACAGGATAAATTGGTATTTTTGGGGAAAGAAGTTTTGAGGTTTCAGGTGCTAGTAGTCACATATTAAGGTCTCAGATAAAAATCTGTAGAAGACATTTTCAACCGGGTTCGGTAGCTCAGCCTGTAATCCCGCGCTTTGGGAGGCTGAGGTGAGTGGAATACCTGAACCCGCGGGTTTGAGATCCGCCTGGGCAACTTGGCAAGACTTCATCTCTACAATAAATCAAAAATTAGCCGGGCATGGTAGTGTGCGCCTGTAGTTTCAGCTACTTGGAAGGCTAGGCGGAAGAATCGCTGGAGCCCAGCAGGTCGAGGTTGCGGTGGCCGGGAGCGGCCACTGCACTCCGGTCTGGGTGACGGAGTGAGACTCCAACTCAAAAAAAAAAAATATATATTTTTTCATATATAGATCTGGACTGAGCATTTAGATTTAGGAGTCATCCAGTGCCATTATAACTAGAACCTTAGAAGCAGATAATATTTCCCTGGGCCATTATATGCAGGGTAAAAAGGAAGCCTGAGGATTGAGGACCTAGGGCAGAGGCTGAGGAAGAGGCCGCGAAAAAGAAGTAAAAGGATAAGTGAGAAAAGGTTTCATGTCTGTAACCAAGACAGAAAAAAATGTAATCAATAGCATCAAAGTTATGGGAAAGTTAAACAGAGACTTCAGATTTATCAACAAAGATGTGATTGGTAATCCGGCAAGTGCAATTTCAATAGGGTTGTAAGTATTTCAGCCAGATTATAATGTATTAAGAAGCTGGCACTCGTCCTTCTTGAGGACAGGGAATGTCACATTCACTTTTGCAAGACTAACAGGAAACATGTTGTGTGTTGTATTAAGGACTCCATGTGATTGGGTACAGTGGCTCATGCCTGTAATCCCAGCACTTTGGAAGGACAAGGCAGGAGGATTACTTGAGCCCAGGAGGTCCAGACCAGACTGGGCAATTTAGTGAGTTGTCTCTACAAAAAGTAAAAATAAAAAGGAGGTAAACTGGCTGTGATGGTGTGTGCCTCTAGTTCTAACTATTTGGAAGGTTGAGGCAGGAGGATTGCTTGTGCACAGAAGTTCGAGGTTGCAGTGAGTTCCCGCGTGTGCCACTGCACTCCAACATGGATGAGAAAGCAAGACTCCATCTCTATTTAAAAAAAAAAAACCCAAACCCAAAAAACTCAACTCCATATTTGTCAAATAAAAATGAATACATTAATGAATAAGCTCTCTAAGATGTTTATAACTACAATTCCTAAGCACCATTGCCGAGCACTGTGTTAAGTGCTTTTACATTCTATCTAACTTAACCCTCACAAGCCTACATATGAATAAAGACAATGGAGGCTCAGAAAGGTTAAACGTCATGCCCCCAAACACACAGATGGTAAGTTCTAAAGCTGGCATTGGAACATAGTTCTGACTTCAATACCCATTTTTACATTTTGTTCCCACTAAGCCTAATCTAAGTGTAACAACTAGAAATTTTAGAAAACCAGCTTCCATCAGTGGCTCCACTGTGCTCACATTATGATGAGGGCAATGATTCCCAAAAGATCTTTTCTTGGGGGGATTGCCACATGTGCTAGTCTTCTGTGAGCAGCAGATGCCATGATGGGATTAATAAAAATGTGCAAGGATATACCCGATGTGGCGAAAACATGGAGGAAGAGTTCCAGAGAAGGCTGAAGAGCCATTAGATCCCAAAAGCAAGTGACTAAGGAAAAGAAGGTTGGCCAAAGCATCCTTCATTGTCATGTAGTCTAATGAAGACTGGGCAAAGCAGAGGGGAGTCCTGGAGCCAAAATCCACACTCAGAAGAGACCTGTGTCTCCCAGGCACAGGTGTGGCTTAGTATCCCTGCCACAAGTCATTGGCAGGAAGCAGCCAGTGGAGTGGAAGGTGTGGTCTTAGCACAAATGCAAAATGAATTTCAAAACCAGCAGCTGAGACATCATTTGATCATACTCTCTGCGGTTGGAGGTCAGCCAGGCCCATTGCCATGGCTACCACATCATACTAGAAAGCTTCTTAGAGAGGGCTGCTGTTTTGTTTTGCCTTCTGTTTACCCATCTGCTGACATAGAATTCCTATAAAGGCTTACTATCATTGGTATCATCTTACCAAATCTCAGTAGAATGTAGTGGGTGTTAACAGTTAAATATCTTTTAAAATCTTCTGCCCGACTTCTATTTGGAAACTTATCATACTTATCAACATAAAGATATGAATGCTCAAAACCTTGTCTTTTTGAACTAATTCCTCTTTAGCACTTTAGTTATAACACATAAGGATAGATTATTATGTATATCAAACTATGACTCAGAAGCCCCATTTTAAGGTCTATTTTTTTTTTTTTTTGAGTTGGAATCTCACTCTGTCACTCAGGCTGGAGTGCAGTGGCAAGCTCATAGCCACTGCAACATCGACCTGCTGGGTTTAGGTGATCCTTTCATCTCACCCTACCAAGTAGCTGGAACTACAGGCCCGCACTACCATGCCTGGCTAATTTTTTTAATATATATTGCAGACAAGGTCTCACCAAGTTGCCCAGGCTGGTCTCGAACCTCTGGGCTCAGGCAATCTTCTTGCCTCGGTCTCCCAAAGTGCTGGGATTACAAACTTGAGCCACTGTGCCTGGCCTTAAGGTCTATTTTTAGCTGGCTCTGGTATAGCCATAAAAAGCAGAATTGGTATTTTTATTTACTAAAATATTAGGTCCCTCTGTGCTGGACATGGTACTAGAATACAAAAGTGAACAAGTGATTTGTGCCTGAATCTTAATTTATAAAGGTCACAGGGTGACAACATGGAGCGGTCAATGCCATCGTAAGAAAGTTTAGTGTTAGCCGGGCTCGGTGGCTCAGCCTGTAATCCCGCGCCTTTGGGAGGCTGAGGTGAGTGGATTGCCTGAGCCCACGGGTTCGAGACCCGCCTGGGCAGCGAGACCTCATCTCTACAATAAATCAAAAAATCAGCTGGGCGGTAGCACACGCCTATAGTTCCGGCTACTCAGAAGGCGGAGGTGGAAGGATCGCCGGAGCCCAGTAGGTCGAGGCTGCAGTGGCTGGGAGTGGCCACTGCACTCCAGTCTGGGCGACAGAGTGAGACTCCAACTCAAAAAAAAAAAAAAAAAAGTTTAGTGTTGTTCACAGTTCTCCTACAAATGATGCTCATGGCCATACAGAGTCATCGGGAAAGAACCAGTGTTGGCCAGGAGGCAGAAAGGAGCCAGGGGAAAGCATAGGCCACAGCCTTTATCGGAGTTTCCTAGGGAAAGGCAAGGGAGGGCAGGGTTAACAGTTGATTGGCTTGCTTGGATTAATTCTGGCAGACTTTGACACATAGGGGTTGCCCCAGTACCTGGCCCTGGTTGAATTAGGGCAGGGGAGATATTGTCTTGGTATGTGAGAGTTAGAGGAAGTGGTTGAAGATAAGGACTCAGGATTTGTTGGTTTGTATGTGAAGGGCAGGCTCATTGACAAGTTGTTTACTGCTATTTCTGGGAATCAGCCAGCTCTGAGAGGGAGAGGGACAGTCTCTCATCAGATACCAAGGTCACCCAAAGATGTCAAAGTATCATATAATGGAGAAAATAAAAAATATGACTAATATAAGACTTAGTTCTCATCTGCAAAAAGACTCCAACATAATTAGGAGGAAACTATCCTCGTCTCTATTACCACCTAATAAATAGAGAAGCACAAGGCGGGTATAGTCCATTTTCCCCTTCATTCCATTAAGAAAGCAGGTGATGTTTTCTATGCAGAAAATTTGAAGTACAAGAGCTTCCTAGTCATCCATTGTCCGTGGTTTTTCAAATATAGACCAATGAATACTTTTTTTTCTCTGCCTTTGTACACTATACTTTTGTCCAGAACCAGCTGCATGGAGAAGTTACGTGATGTTCTCCTGTCCTAGAACTGTGTTCATCCTTAAATGCACATTATACAATCTCATATCCTTACAAGAGGCCTGTAAGGTATAATGTTGCACTTCCTAGAATTAAAAAAAAAAAAAAAAAAAGCAACTCAGAAAGGCAAATGGCTCCATGGTAGGACACTGGTTGGAATCAGGTCTGATGAAGCCACCAACAGAAGAATTAAGTCACATGAAAACACTTTTAACATTTACTACTTAAAAAGTACTCTAACTTGCCATTTTATTTTGATGGCACAACTCTAAGCATAAAAAGCTAAGTATATTATGTGCTTCTTAGCATATTTTCTTTTTTGCTTGGTAATAGCATTCATTTTTAATAATTTATCTGTATGTTTTAATATCTTTTCAAATATTTGCAAATTCAGACATCGCCTTTCCAGTAAATAATAACCGTGTGCTTTCTCTTCTCTTTTTTTTGAGTTGGAGTCTCACTCCGTCACCCAGACTGGAGTGCAGTGGCACACTCCCCGGCCACTGCAGCCTCAACCTGCTGGGCTCTGGTGATCCTTCTGCCTCAGCCTTCCAAGTAGCCGGAATTACAGGCATGCGCTACCACACCCAGCTGATTTTTTTTTTTTTTTTGAGTTGGAGTCTCACTCTGTCGCCCAGACCGGAGTGCAGTGGCCGCTCCCGGCCACCGCAGCTTCGACCTGCTGGGCTCCGGCGATCCTTCCGTCTCAGCCTTCCAAGTAGCCAGAATTACAGGCATGCGCTACCATGCCCGGCTGATTTTTTTATTTTTTGTAGAGATGAGGTCTCACTGCG
>NW_007258032.1:989955-996293 GCF_000164805.1 Carlito syrichta | reverse complement strand
TGTCTCAGGCAATCCACTCACCTCAGCCTCCCAAAGGCGCGGGATGATTTTTTTTTTTTTAATTTATTGTAGAGATGAGGTCTAGCCAAGTTGCCTGAGCAGGTCTCGAACCCGCGGGCTCAGGCAATCCACTCAACCTCGGCCTTCTCTTCTCTTCAAATTTATTTGAAATACATTTTCTTAATCCTTTACCCTCGAAGTTGCTATAGGGATACTTTCAAGAACCAAATCATCAAAAGAACACTAGAGTGTAAATGTCATGGATTACCTTCTGGTAATTAAAACATTTTAGAAAATAAGAAATATTTTCATGTAGTTCAGACTAAAAAATTGATTTTTTGCTTTTATATATAATTACAAACAATTTCATATATATATGAAGTCAAGTTTCCTTTTTACCAGTCCTTCAGTCACCATTTCTGTTCCTTGCACACACTAATATGTTAGTTTCTTGTTTATCCTTCCAGTTGTTTTATGGACACACTAGTAAATACACACATAGTATATACAGTATTTCCCCCATCCTTTTTTTTGAACAACCACTTGGATATGTTTAAAATAAAACAGAACCACAAATTTTTGGTAAACAAAATTTAATACAACCATATAGTCAAGTAATAACGGTTAAAAGACATTTTATTAGATACAACTTTAAAAAAATTTATCTATGCAAGAAGTATATTTAAACAAAACATTTAAGTATTCATGTGCTACAACTGAATTGAGAACAATGATATACAAAGCATTTTTTTTTTCCACTAGGAAAACTCTGGAGCCTCTAACTGAAAGCAAATGACCTTTGGCTGCCACAGGTCTACACTAGTTGCAAAGCAGATTATACCTTTGTTCAACACTAAAACTGTGCTGTCTTGGATAGCTCCAGCAATCCTTAACAGAAATTTAAATAAAGAAACTGTGGGAGGGGTGTTGTGGAAGGGGAGAGTAAGTGCTTTTTTACGAAAGTTAAATTAAGAAGCTGTAAAAGAAAAAAAAAAAGTACATAAGAATGAAACAAAAATAAGTAGATATACTTTCTTGACATTAGATGTAGATATTGCAAATGACATTTACAAGGGTTTAATCAATGTAAGATTGATGTTGTCTGAATATCTTATAAAGCACCTAGGTATCAAAAAATAAACACAAAAAATATAATAAAACTCCACACACCCAATAATCTCCATTAATGTTTCCATTCTGCCAAGCAATCACACAGTAGGTGCTCAGTAAGAATTTTAAGAAGGACACGTTTATTTACTCTATAGGAAACAAATATAAACTTTATCTAAAGTAAGTGTTATTTAGAATGAAAAAAAGAATGAAATAGCACTAGAGAACTTAAGGCACATAAACAAATTCAGATGCAGTTATTCTGAAAACATTAAAACAAATTATTTTCTTTGGAACAATATATAAAATAAGTTATGACTTGTTTTTTGAACTTATTTATGATGATCATCTTTAGCACTAGGTAAATTTACTACCTAAGGCAATCACACAAATGTAAAACATTCATATACAACACTAAAAAATGTTTAAAGTATGTTGAAACTGTCTCTGGAATTAGCAGTTCACACTCCTGGCTCAAATGGTTTCTGGTGCCTAGCATTAGATGTGACAATAAGTATAGCTAGCTAGTCAAACCTACTGCCTTAAAGGTCAACCAAATTGCCCATTCTGATTACTTGGTATGATCAGTTTATTTATGTAACTACAAAGAATAATGGAGTGAGGTGATGTAAACCTGGCTTTCAATATGATACACAACAAATTCTAAGAAGGCCAAAACTATGTTGAGGTTAACTGGTGTTTTAAGTTTACTAAAATCAAGGCAGTCCATAGGAAGCCTTTAAGAGACATTCTTACCACTTGGCACCACATAAACAGCAACCTCTGCTCTTTGAAAATACAGTTTGAAGTAGATGTCATCTTTTCCACACACAAATCTCCAGACATAAAAGGCACACAAACAATTTAACCCCTCTCTTTTCATGTATGGATTCTCATAGCAATTAAAAAAAATCTATTGCCATATTCAGACAACAGGAAAAAAAAACAAAACCTGGTTTGTAACAGTGACAAAAGTAGTATAATTGAACCTTTGTCTTTCCTGAGTTTCAAAAAGGGTATTTGACAGTAGAGATACATGAACAATTCATATTCATGGAGAGAAAATGTATCAGTTCCAAAACATTTTCATCTTCCTAAATGTAAAAGAATGAATGTTCAGCCACCGCCATGTGTGAAGCCCCTTTACCAAATCAAATGTACTCTAGAATCATGAATTGAAGGTTGCTTAGTTATGGCACTTTAAACACCCCCAACAGGCAAAAGTAACAAGTTAATACCCTCCCTGAGTATTTACATCGTCTTTTCTTAACACCTGGTTTAAATGGAGTAAATACCAATATTTCAGTCACCTAGAAAAGAAAGGTTACTGAAGATCCAATAAGCTACCATTTCATACCTGTGCAGTAAAGTCATTGGGAAGATTAGAGTGGAAAAGGAGAAATTTCTTCTGTGTAAAAATTAGACCACTTTGTAGCTCACTCACATAGAGGAAAACATGGAAAACAATTAAAGTTCATTAAAAAAAAACCTCCAAAAACAAAAACCAATTGTACTTTTCTGCTGTTCCACAAAGCATACCTTTGAATCCCCTTTCTAACTGATGTATCACAGCTGGTTTTAGCAAACTCATCTCTTTTGACCTTGTAAAAACTGAATGTATTATGTAATTCTGTCTGTATACAAGTCATCATTACTAATACTCATCATGCACTTTCAAATGTAAAAAAGTTCTAGAAATGCCCAAATTAAAAAAATCTTCTGGAACAGAATTTAATATGGTCAATTAATTTGTATTTTATGTGCTTTTTTTCTGATCATCACAGACTGCTAAAATTCTTGGTGTGTGTATATATGTGTGTACATAACCATCCTACCTATCTACATAAATATACATACATTCTAACCCAAAGGCTCATATGAATACCTATCAAAAGAAAAAGGTGTCAATTATATGATGATAGAATGAAACAAACTGGTTGATATATCCCTTTTGATATACTATTTATATGCCAAAATTCTTCTTTATTTTAGCTAGGCTAACACTATTATTTATTAAAAATTAGTAAACGAAGATAAATAATTTTTAAAAATTAAAGTATCAGTTGGGTAATTTAAAAAACAGTTAAATTTTCTAAGATTCAAGCTAAGTTCCTGGTGGATTTGAACATAAATTGCAATTACTTAATTTATGTAGTTTTCATTTATGTAGAGAAAAAATTAAACAATATTGGAATGAGGTCTGTATTTAGCCAAATATTGCTTTTTAGAATTTCATTTCAAATCTACTACAATAAACACATGGCTATTAAAATCAATGTATAGTAAAATGAAAGTATATAGTTGATACTTTTACAATAGACACAAATACTAGAATACAAAGTTATCTTGAGAAAGTCTTTTTTTATGTGAAGTTTCTGTATTTGTGAATGGGCATGATCTTACAAGTACATATGAAAATAACAACTATTATTTGTATAATCCTGAGCATTTACAAAACACTTTTTCATACATCATTTCATTTACTGTAAAGAATTTCTGAACTAAGTTCTATTAGCTACAAAAGTATAACACAGAAGATCTCTATTTTAAAATGAAAGTACATGTATCTCAACTGTCTTTCAACTAAAATGATAGAAGATTGTTTTCTGAACTGCTCTGATAGTTATCACAAAAAGATATATATTATTTCAAAATTCAGCGTTGAAAAATAAAAATCCCCCCCAAATGTGTAACTTTTAAAGAGTTTTCCTCAGAATTTAGATTCTAATTAAGAATTAAAACATTAACATTTAAAAAATATCTATCTGAAATCTCTGAATCATTCTAAGATGAGAAAAAGTTTTTTTTTTTTTTTTTTAACCAATGTTAGGTTTCTGATTACAAAAATTTTAGTTTTTAACAGAAATCTAGTAACACCACCACATATTTGCATCATCCCACCTATGATAAGGAATATATAATTCTAATGTGAAAGACAATAGCAACCAGGAAGTCAGAGCAAGCTATTTAGAACATCCATCAAATGCTATGAATTTTATCTGTCCACCCAGAATCATAAATAATCATTTTTGCTGTAGTTCCTGCCATATCCATCTATTTGCCTTTGAAAAAATTTTACATTCCTCTCTGAAAACTGGTAAGCTTTATTTATTTATTTATTTATTTTTTGAGTTAGAGTCTCACTCTGTCGCCCAGACTGAGTACAGTGGCCGCTCCCAGCCACCACAGTCTCGACCTGCTGGGCTCCGGCGATCCTTCCGCCTCAGCCTTCCAAGTAGTCAGAACTACAGGCATGCGCTACCACGCCCGACTGATTTTTTGATTTATTGTAGAGATGAGGTCTTGCTGCCCAGGCGGGTCTCGAACCCGCGGGCTCAGGCAATCCACTCACCTCAGCCTCCCAAAGGCGCGGGATTACAGGCTGAGCCACGGAGCCCGGCTAAACTGGTAAGCTTTATAAATGAGAGTTCAGAAATCTAGACAAAAGCAGTTTGTTGTACAGAAGTTTGAAAGCGTTGATCAATATTATACACAATGGGTACCAACTGAAAGACTTATCTTAGAAATGGGAACTACTGCTAAGGTGTCTCAGACTGCTAATTTTAAAAGAAAAATGGACCCGCTGAGATAGATGGTCCCTGCTTTATTCGGTTAAAGGAGCCTTAACAGTAGAGACTCTCAGGATTTTTAGCTGTTCACAAGAAAGTAGGATAACCAAGGAAGAGGTTCTCACCCAAAACACCATATTAATGAGGCCAAACCCCACTGGGCTGGGGGAGAAAACCTGTTCTTGTTTTTCACAGGACAATATTGCAAAATCAATTTAACTCCTTTGTTAGGTTCAAGAAAAGGAACTTCTTTGGAGGATTTAGAGATAATGCATAAAAACTTTGAAAGCTACAGTGGGTCATTTTTCCTCAGTAGTTATGTAATTTTTTTCTAGGAATTAACATGTAATTTTAATCCCCCTTGTAGGGGCACTTACTTTTGTATATCTCATCTAACCCCCCCCAAAACACACTTAATGTAGGACAGCAATTCTAAGAATGAAATCATGATAGTTCAGTATTTTATGATTCTTGAATTGTTGTCATTATATTTTTATTAATTACAGAAAAAAATCCTTCAATAAAATTAATCAATTTGGATATACTTTGTCAGTGACAAAATTTTAAAAAATTGATTATTTTTCTTAGAATGCATTCTAAGTATTCTAAGCATTAAGTATTCAACCTAAATGAAGCCTCAAGTCATACAATTTTCTCTACATATATATATGACAAAATGAGGAATATACAGTCTTGCAGGTAAACATACAGGAAGAAGAGATCATTCACAAGTAACTAAAAGGTACTGCAGACAGATATTATTTCCT
Organism: Carlito syrichta; assembly: GCF_000164805.1. Lineage (NCBI taxonomy): Eukaryota > Metazoa > Chordata > Mammalia > Primates > Tarsiidae > Carlito > Carlito syrichta. Next base: position 990,847 of record NW_007258032.1, on the reverse strand, counting down.
ACTCCACGTAGGCTTCTTACAAATACTTACAAAAGGTACACTCTCATAGACCAAGCAACAACCAACATTATCTTTAATCCAAAAAAAATTTTTTTTCAATTATAGGAAAGGCTTCATTATAGTTTGAAAGATTAATATTTTCAAGAGAAAGGCACCAAATCATTATTTTCAGTTTTTTTTTTTTTGTGCATATGGCACAAAGAAAATCTGTCAAGTTCCCACTCTGGAGTTTTTACAACCTCTCATCTTGGATCTGTGTGGCTTCTTGGGTGAGGTATCCTGGCTTCAGAGTTTAAAGCATTTCTCATTGTATCTATGAATAGTCACACAGCCATGATAGGACACTGGCCGGGGCATTGCAGCTACCCCTGTGATGATACTTGTTGCAGGATCGTAACAGAGAATAGTGTCTGTGGCTTCTCCATTTTCCCGTCTTCCACCCAGGATATATATTTTACCATTACACACAGACATACCACAGTTTTCCTGTTTAACAAAATACATTTAAAAAAAAGAATTAACTATTGAAAATAAGGAATTTTGGTAACAAACAGCAAAGTAAAACTTTAACAGCCAAAAAAAAGAGACATGACATAAGCTTATCTCCCTTTTGCTCAACTCCTGTGTGTGAGTGCTGGATAATTCTGCATGGATGAAGTGAGTGTTAAGATAGATTATATATTAGTAACTGGGGCCAAGGTGAGGAAGGAAGGGAGCAGTGTGGTAGACTGGCAGAAGGGTTTTAACGTAACAGTAGTTAAACAAAAACATCTTTGAAGAGCATGGTTTGCTTCTCCTATTAAAGGAAGGTTCTTTTTTGTTTGTCTGTTTGTTGTTTTTTTTTTGAGTTGGAGTCTCACTCAGTCACCCAGACTGGAGTGCAGTGGCCGCT
>NW_007258032.1:971603-989718 GCF_000164805.1 Carlito syrichta | reverse complement strand
TTTTTTTTAGTTGGAGTCTTATTCTGTTGCCCAGGCTGGAGGGCAGTGGCACACTCACGGCCACCCCAGCGTCAACCTGCTGAGCTCCGGCAATCCTTCCGCCTCAGCCTTCCAAGTAGTTGGAACTACAGACATGCGCTACCATGCCCAGCTAATTTTTTAAAATTTTATTTTATTGTAGAGACAAGGTCTCGCCAAATTGCCCAGGCTGGTTTTGAACCCGCGGGCTCAGGCAATCCACTCGCTTCGGCCTCCCTAAGTGCTGGGATTATAGGCTGAGCCACTGAGCCCCGCCAAGTTTCTTTATTATAGAAAGTAGCTATTTCATGACCAAGGAGTAGCAACATTATTCATTATATGAGATTACCTACAAGTTGAATGAATGAATGAGAGAAAGATTTATAACCAAATTAACAAAACACTGTTATTAGAGGCTTTGGCTGAGGCACAAAAATGACCCAAATAACATTTACAGTTAACTTCCCATTGGATTCTTAGTTAAATTTTAATCTCTGTCAATAATATAATTACAACATAAAACGAATATTCTTGCAAGGATGAGAGTGATTCTTGAAAAACGAGTTTGGACCACAGGAAAGAATCTTTGATGGAGATAAACACCTGTAAGTCATCAGCACAGAGTAGCAGATGAGATCACTCAGGAATAGAGTATAAACTGAGAAGCAGAAGGGGAAGAGACTCAAGGAACACCCATATTTAAGGACTGGGTGGAAAAAATAAGAGAGTAAGAATGGGAGTGAGGAGTTTATTAGTAGTGGTTATTGAGAGTACAACATCTGTACAGCAGTATGAGTAGATTTAGATTTCCAGCACCAGAACCATCAAGCGTTTTGATGGTGGAAGGAAACGGAGGGAGTCATGAATGAAAAAGTTGAGGAAAGGCTTTTTTGGGGGCAGCAGTGGGGGTGGAAAGTAGGGCTGGGCTCCTGGTGGAATGTGCGGTTGAAAGAGGCCTGAGTACAACCATTTCCTTTACAACAGAAATAAATCACCTAGCCTTTAACCAGAGAAGCAACCAGTTTGGAAACATTTCTTCTCTTCTGAAATATGAAAGAGAAGGAAGATATGAACTGGAGTAGGATTCTGAAAAATGTCAAGGGAAAAAAGTCAACAGGCCAAGTGCAACAGATAGTTCACCATGGGATAGTAAAAAGGAAGTTATTTCAATAAAACAATTCCTTGGAAGGAATTCAAAACAGGTATACCATATGCTTTATGTAGAGTTTTTGCTTTAGTTTTTAATTAGCTGGAGTCTCACTCTGTTGCCCAGGCTGGAGTGTAGTGGCATGATCAGGGCTCACTTGCAGACTTAACCTCCTGAGCTCAGGTAATCTGCCTCAGCCTATAGGCACACGCCACCACGTGCTGCTAATTTTTTTTTTTGTAGAGATGAGGTCTCTCTATATTGCTCAGGCTGGTCTCAAACTCTTGGACTCAAACTCAAGCAATCCTTTGGCCTTGGACTCCCAGAGTCTGGGATTACAGGTGTGAGCCACTGCACCCGGCCACTTTTATTAAAACTAAAAAACAAATTGAAGCATACACAAAATATTTTAAAAATGAAATTCTAGTGTATTAATGATCTTGTGCTTAGTCTCTCTTTTGGACGGCTTTATATTATTACCTGTCGGCTGAATGTATTCTGTACATGCATCCAGTAATCTTCAACTGGATCATAGCAATATATTGCCTTGGTCAGTCCACCAGCAACGTAAATCAGGTTGTTTAGGGATACAGCTGTTATACACCTCTTGGCAATTGGGATAGCTGCACGAAGTAGCCAAGAATTGGTTTCTGGATCATAAGATTGAACCTAATAATATATAAAAATATTTAATTAAAATTTCTAAACAAAAATGTCAATTTACTTAATAAAAAGACTATGTATAGACAAACATGATTAAAAAGCAAATATCATTAATTTAGAGAATTAAGGAAGGTTAGCCGGATAGTAAAATGTTTGAATTATGAAAATTCTCAAAAGAAACGCAAATTTATTATTATCTAGTGGAACAGAGGAACAAATAAATACATACAGATTGCTTCTAGGAATAAACAGGTTTGCTTTAGTTTTTTCCGTTAAAATTAACAGTCTAAATTTTTTAACAATTGTGTTATGTAGGATAACTATGTCTCAAATCTAAACAATTTATTTATACTTTTAGGGGGGTGCTTTCTTCAAAAAAACACAAGTCAACCTCAATTCAGTCAGTATACTTTGAATTATTACAAATTCTGAATTAATAAATTCTAAATAAGTAACATTTGACCACAATATGTCTAAATGTAATTTAGAAAAAGAATTAATTGATTGACAAAATTCAGTGAACATTGCTAAACTAATTAGGCATTAGACATCGCTTTTCCAGAATAAACATGGTATTTCCTGAGATGTCAGGATGGCACATGTTCTTTTGTCCCAGGAATTTAATGAACCACAGCAACTTTGAGCTGTCCTCTATTTATGCTACAGAGGTTTCCTTTCCCCTCTTTGTCCTAAAAAATACTTTAAATGTATGTAAAAAATGACCCAATTGGAAGAAGCATATTTAGTTACTGTGTCTCACTCTTTGCTAATTCACCTCCCAACTGTGTTTTGTGCTAATAATTTTTAGATTCTGTAGGTGACAGCAGTAAAAGGCTCAGAACAATTTTAGTACAGAATTTCATTCGACACTGAGATATGTCTCATTTCAAAAAGATTGGATCGTATTTGTTAGAACAAATTGTTAGATATATTAAGAGTCTCACTTTAGCAACTCAGAATTTAATGTTTTTCCCTAAAAGTGTAAGGTGCCAGACAATTTTTAAAAGACCCCTCACATTAAGCAACCTAAACTACCTACTTGATAAACCTGTATTTCCCTTCTTGAATATATCATAGGTAATTTCTTCAGAGAACAAGGCTTACCTTGTCAGAACAAGTATTATCATCCGGTCCTCCACCAATCACAAACAATTTGCCTACACAGCTAGTCACTGCAGGAGAACTCACTGCTTCCTTAAGGGGAGCAACTTCCGTCCATCGATTTGAAAAGGAATCATAACATTCTACGCTGCTAAGTCTGTTTTGCCCATCATAGCCTCCAACAACATATACCTATATATAAAATACATGGAAAATTCATTATCAAAAGTCTGAATTTTGAAATAGTTGGTTAAAGAATTAAGGGATCTTTCCCCTTTAAAAACTCCTTGAAAACTATAATTGCAATATATTTTGCTCAGTTTCTGAGCCTTTTAAAAATCATCACCTCCCTACCACCACCACCACCACCACCACCACCACCACCATGGAGCCTTTTTAGACATACTTTTAAAATTGCTCTTCCCTCAATAAAATTTTAATACCACAGATAAATTGTGTATCTGTTTACTTTACTGCATGTATATCTGTGCTTCCATATGAAAAAGTGTGATTTTTTTCCCCCACCCTCTAAGAACCAATCTTCACCACCCACTTGGGGGTAATACTGCTCACACTGAGAATCGCATGATTTAGCTTAATTATTCATACTTATGAATAATATTTTTAATTATTATAAAGTAATAAAGCTATGAAGTGAAAATATTAGGTAAAGATTACTAGACTATGAGAGCTTTGAAGGCAGACCTATGTTTTAGCACTTACAGTACCTAGAAAAGTAACCAACATAATGAATTACATATTCTATATTTCAAGGAGTTTTCACGTATATTTCTTATCTTTTTTTTTTTTTTTTGAGTTGGAGTCCCACTCTGTTACCTAGGCTGGAGTGCAATGGCACGTTCATGGCTACTGCAACCTTGACCTGCTGGGCTTAGGCGATCCTTCTACCTCAGCCTTCCAAGTAGCTGGAACTACAGGCGTGTTCTACTATGGCTGGCTTATTTTTCGATTTGTTGTAGTGATGAGGTCTCACCCAGTTGCCCAGGTTGGTCTTGAACTGCTGAGCTCAGGTAATCCTCTCATCTCGGCCTCCCAAAGTGCTGGGATTACAGGCTTGAGCCACTATGCCTGGCCTACATTTTATTTTCACAAATATGAGAAAGGTGGGGGGCAAATTAATTTCTTTATATGACAGGTGAACCAGCCAATAAGATCTTTGTTAAATGGTTCCTGTAAGAACAATCCATTAAGCACCATGGTATATATAACAAACTTCCACGCTAACAAAGCTCTCCAGCTTAACATCTATATTTCTCTCAATGGACGTCGTTGTCAACTCTCCTCTTCATAACTTGTTAACTATTAATTCCTACTGAGCCTTTGCCACAGCATCTTTTGCATCCATCCCTTCTTTTTGTTTCCTGCTGCCACCACCCTACTTCAGGGTCCACATTATTCATCCCTTTCAAATATCTTCCTGGTCTCCACTCTTATGCTCTCTAAGTCACAGATTAATCTTCCTGAACACTTCATCAATTCCTTTTAATAGTTCAACAATAAATGCCTAAGGGTCAAGGCCAAACGTCATACCTTGTCATTGAAATTTATCTACAATTTTTCTTTCTGTACTCCTCCAGATTTCCACAGTAGCCAATGCTACTTCTATCATGTATTTCTCACCCTATGTCAAAATAAATGTTGGTGGGTTTGTCCCCCTAACACTAAGTAGCTTGGACAGATAAAGTAACTTACAAAAGGCCACGTAGCTATAAGGGGTATGCCCCTATGGTGCAATGTAGCAATTAGGGGCATAGGCTTTGAAGCCAGAACAGCTGGGTTCATATTTAGCTCTGCCACCCAACGTAAGGACAATTTATCTATCCTCTTGGAGACTTGGGTTTTTTTTTATTTTTTGAGTTGGAGTCTCACTCTGTTGCCCAGGCTCGAGTACAGTGGCATGCTCATGACAACCCAGCGTTGACCCGCTGGGTTCCGGTAATCCTTCTGCCTCAGCCTTCCAAGTAGCTGAAACTACACGTGTGCGCTACCATGTCCGGCTAGTTTTTTTTTTCTTGATTTATTGTAGAGATAATGTCTCACCAAGTTGCCAGGGCTGGTCTTGAACCCGCGGGCTCAGACAATCCACTTGCCTTGGCCTCCCAAAGTGCTGGGATTACAGGCTAAGCCACCGAGGCCGGCCAAGACTCAGGGTTTTTCTTTTTTCTTTTTTTTAGTTAGGGTCTCACTCTGCCACCCAGGTTGGAGTATAGTAATCACAGCTCACCACAGCCTCAACCTCCTGGACTCAGGTGATCCTTCCATCTCAGCCTTCCAAGTAGCTGGGACATCAGATGCATGTCACCATGCCTGGTTAATATTTTGATTTCTTTTTGTAGATATGAGATCTTGCTATGCTGCCCAGGCTGGTCTTGAACTCCTGTCCTTTAAGCAGTTCTCCTGCCCTCCAAGCAGTCCTCCTGCCTTGGCTTCCCAAAATGCTTGGATTACAGGTATAAGTCACCACACCCAGTCTGACTGGTATTTATATCCTCAATTTTAACATGTAGATAATATTAGTATTTATCATATAATAGAATTTTGAGGATTACATTTTAATACATACCCCTACATGTATAAATTACAAATATAAGTTATGAAGTCGGGTCCTCATTATATTTCATCAGCTTTGTCAATAGCAGCAGCCTAGTAGATCAAGGTTCTTAGAAATTTTAAAGCTTTTAAACTGTGTTTTGAGAAGCTCTAGTATCCTACAGTACAGAGGTTTTAAGAAACTTCTGTGAGGAAACAGAAAAACTGATGGGAACCTGAGTGGGAAGGGTTCCAAGCCACTATCTCTGTTTCAATAGAGAAGTTCTGTTTTTTTTATTGGTGACTCCTAAATGCCTCCCTAGGAGGGTCTAAGAGGCAGAAACCTTTTTAGAAAGGGATGCTAAAAGACCAGTCAAATATCTATGTGCAAGAATGCTGCCTTTACTTAGATTGTTCATTAATTTGAGATGGCTTTGGAGAAGTTGATAGAGACAGAGGCAGGAAAAGGCTAAAAACTCTGAGTTACTTCTTGGTACAGCTGCTGTATTTTTATCTATTCTATATAATGGATTTTTATATTAGAGTTAGCTTTTAAAAAGAGGGCACACAGGTTGAACATCTCAAATCTGAAAATCCAAAATCCGAAATGCTCCAAAATTTGAAACTTTTTGAGTGACAACATGATGCTCAAAGAAAATACTTATTCCATGGAGGATTTGGATTTTGAATTTTTGTATTTGGGTTGTTTAACCAGTACAATGAAGATAATAACAAATCTGAGGGAAAAAGAATCTGAAACACTTCTGGTCCCAAGTTTTCAGTTAAGGGATATTTGACCTGTAATTGCTTTTAAAAAGTTTGGAAGCCATTACTCCATCGATGATTCTTAGGTTCCTAAGGACCGTAGATGGTTCAGAACCCAAATCATGTATTTTTTATACTATTCAGTAGCTATAGCCAAGAATATGTTTTCTTTAACACATGTTGGTAAGTTTATCTTAATATTTATTTTAAATTTGTTTTGTCCCTACTTATACAAATGAAAAAGATAAAATAACATCATTTTAGATAATACATATCTCTGCCTGACTGCCAAAGTCAGTAGAAAGAAAAAAATTGCTTGGATTAGATGTTGGTGGGTCTTTGTATTTGATGTAACTCCTTTATTTTTCAAAGCTTTTTAGGCATTTGGACTCCAATGGTGCATGAGAAAAGAAATGTGCTGCACTGCCATGAATTCCAAATTAGGAGAATAAAATATCCATTCAACAGTACAGTGTCATATTGTTTATATCTTCAGTTTATCTATTGAGGTTAGAAATGGAAGGAAATACAATTTGAATCCAAACTACCCAGAGGGAGAGTAAAACGAAGGATTCAGTTTTGGTATTTATTTTGGAAATGTACCAGCGATAGTAATAAAAAGTGGTTTCTCTTACTTTACCAAGGAGGACGGCCATTTTGTGACGCCATCTGCCTTTATTTAGAGAGGCAACTCTGATCCAAATATTCAACTGTGAGTTATAAATCCAGACATCACGGCTATTGATTCTTCCACCTTTAAGTGTAAAGCAATGCAGATAAAATAATATATCACTGTATATCTATTATCAAAGGATCTATGCCATCAAGTCATAGATGGGTAAATATGAGATTTGTTCACCCAATTCAAGAATGTGAGAATTCAGATCAATAAATGAAACAAGAACCTCTTAAACTTGAATGAAAATAGTTCTATGGAATAGATTTAAACTTTGCCACTCGTTATCATGAGACATAATAATTATAGGTCCAAAATAATAAAACATAGAATGTGAACTTTACAAATGTTAAAGATTTTTTTTGTTGGGTTTCACTCTGTCACCCAGTCTGGAGTGCAGTGGCATGATCATGAACTCCTCGACTCAAAAAATACTCCTGCCTCAGTCTAAAGTGTTGGGATTACAGGCGTGAGGCACCAGGCCTAGCCTACCATCTGATTTTAAAGGTAACGTAAATATCATAAAGAAGTTCAAATAAAGAATTTTAAGAAAAATCCTGCTTCATAAACTTTGGAGAGAATTTCAGAAAATAGGGGTGAATTAGAGATGGTTAATTCTAGGACTACTTTTGACTTTGCAAAAGCAAAGAGGCAAAAGTTTAAAAATTATATCATATTCTACAAGCATTTGAGAACACTTAAAATATGATATGATTAAAACCATTTTTCTGATGGATCTTTTGTAAATCATTCTGGATCATCTTGTACCTGTTTTTATGAGCAAAAAATCATTCTCAGTTTTATTCATTGCATACACGTATCTGCATAGAGTAGGAGTATTCTCATTTCACTATTTTCTTTTAAAGACACTGTTATTGTTTAAAATAGCCAAGATATGTCTAAATTAAAAATAGCTACTGTAATAATTCTATATTTACCTGAAACAAGAATGTCATTCCTCAGAGCACAGACTGCATACTCTGATTTGGTAAATTCCGGAAGCTTAGCCAAAGACTTCCATTCTCCTGTTACAGGATCATAGCACTCAGTGTACGGAAGATTAAATCCTCCAACTCGTTCACATCCTCCAACAACGACTATTACCTCAGAATAGCCAGTGGACCTAAAGTAATTATTATTAGGATGCACAAATAATATTAAATTAAAATATACTCAAGTTTTTTTTTAAAAACTCTTAAAACAAACTATACACTATTATAAACGGTTACGTTTATTCTCTGTGCATGTGTCAAATAGTACAGGTTGGTAATTACATTGAGAACATTTACAGGGGAGTTAGTGACATTATGATGTCACTAAAATTTCTGTGAGTATTTTTTTCTATTGATTTAGACTTAAAAGTTGTAAAGCAGTTCAAAGATCCTATCTAACCCAATTGGAACCATGGTGATATTATGGATGACTTCCAACTGCAGTTTTGCTGTAATTCAGTAATGCATAAACCACACAAGGTAAGATAATGCACTTTTTCTAACTATAGGAAAATGATGCTTTTTTAAAAAAGTTACATTACTAGTTCTAAAAAACGGATTCATAGTATAATCCAAGCACCCTTTTATTTATTTTTATTTTTTTATTTTTTTGAGTTGGAGTCTCACTCTGTCGCCCAGACTGGAGTGCAGTGGCCGCTCCCGGCCACTGCAGCCTCGACCTGCTGGGCTCCGGTGATCCTTCGGCCTCAGCCTTCCAAGTAGCTGGAATTACAGGCACGCACTACCACGCCCGGCTGATTTTTTTTATTTATTGTAGAGATGAGGTCTGCCAAGTTGCCCAGGCGGGTCGGAACCCGCGAGCTCAGGCAATCCACTCACCTCTGCCTCCCAAAGCGCGGGATTACAGGCTGAGCCACCGAGCCCGGCTCCAAGCACCCTTTTAAAGGAGTACATATATGTATTTGTTTGGAAATTAATTTTTTAAATACAAAATCAAGTAAATTAGGATAATCCAACTGAAAATGTCGGACAATCTCTAAAAATGTTAACAGAGTTTATAACAAAGAATGTTAAAGGAAAAAAGCAAGATGAAAAACTGTACATAAGGTATGTTCAATACTAAGTAAAAAATGTGTCTGGAAAGAATTATCAAAACGTTAGTGATGGTTGTCTCTGAACTGTATGGCTCCTCCTTTTCGGGCATTACAAATTTTCAAACCAATAATGAACTGGGGCTATTTTTAGAATGGAAAAAACAACCTCTAAGACTGCTAAGAGATCCTGCTTATGTTAGTCATTGGCTTCTCTTATTTTGTAGTTTAAATTTAAGATAGAGACAGGAAAAACCAAAAGTTTATCCAAGAGTTTTTTTCATAAGGCTCAACAGATAGTTCTGGAATTTTAAAATATTTGGCTTTTATATTTTTTCACAAAGATAATCTAAATGAAAATGTCTTGTAATTACATTTTGTGGCTGTTCCAAGTTAAGTCTCTTAAAGAAAAATACCAACAACTCCTCTTCTCTTACTTAAATGTAGCGGGGGAAAAAAAGACATCAGAACACTGATTTGTAGTTTTAAACTAGAAACTACACTAGAAAAAAATTACACTAAACAACAACCACAACAACAATAACAACAACAAAATAAACACTAGTTGGTAGGTCTCCTTTTTACAGAGCTATTCTGGCTACATTTACAAAGAGCTAGTTCAACTGAATCATTCAACTATTCTATGTCAGGCATACTTGTTCCATTACAAAAGCAGAAATACAAATGATAGAAAAGGATTTTGTTTATACATGCAACAAAATTTAGTTTTAGGAAATCTAGCAAACTTGAATCACCTCCAATTGTTTAAATATAAATTCAGATTAAATTATAGATTACATTTTATTTTATACTTCCCTTACAGCATTTTACTTGTTTTATACTTTCCCTTTGCTTGAACTTACTTGTCTTTTTCAAGACTTCTTGGCCCAATAAACATATATTATGTGCTTTTGTTCCTTGTAACAGGAAGAGATAAAAGCATGAAAAACTAATTGCTAAAGCATTTAGTTCTACGAAATAAAGGATAACTTTAGTGTCTACTGGAACGTGTATTTATCTGAAAGGATTGGCAAGCTGGTAGTTTTGCCTGTTTGAAGGTCCTACTGCAACCAAATGGCTTTTAAAGTAATTAGGTACGAGTCTGGTGTTCTCATTAGAGACTGTAAACTAAATGAAAGAGTTATTTCTTGAGCTTGGAAAAATAGAGAGTTGACAGCCTTAAAAGAAATAGATTACTTCAACTGATAATGGTAAGTAGAAGAAAAAGGCAGGCAAGACAATGGTATAGTATGAATAGAATTCTGAACACCCACATAATATACTTTTAGATTGAATGTCACACTATTTCATTAATTCTTTAAAGTTAAAAATCTGATTTTCTGCTATGATGAAATAACAAATATTTGTTGCTTTAATATCAAGTCTCATCATTTGTTCCTAGGAAAGTATGATGACCAAAAATCCTTTTTAAAATGGTAATACATTTTTTAAAATAAATTTTTATCATACATTTGAGAAAAGACCAAATTAAAAAATCATTCTTTGATTTATTTGAAAGATAAAATAGTTATAAATACATATTCTAAACCAAGTCAATAAGACATGTAATAATTATCAGATTCAGTTAAAAATCTCAAAAGGTGAAAAACAAAAATTGCTGGCTAAAACAACAGAGCTACTTATATTAATACCAAATATGCTAGATATATATGAACTGCCAAACTTTCATCAACAAAAAGGGTTGAAAAGTGATCCTGGCTAATAAGAATAACTGAATATATTTTTAAAAACACACAATAGGAAAAAAAATGTGTGTTTCCATGCAGTGGAAAGTTGGAAAGGAGAAGAAGGGAGAGATGTGAGTGACATAGTCTATTCACTATTCTAAAACTCAAAAGTATCTGAAAATCAAACCATCAAACCAAAATAATGGACTAAAATAGATATCCTAGCACTTTGAGAGGCTGGGCTGGAGGTCTGCTTGAGCTCAGGAGTTCAAGATCAGCTCAGGCAACAAAGTGAAACCTCATCTCTACAAAAAATTAAAAAATAAGGTGGGAGTGATGGTGTGTGTCTGCAACTCTCAGCTATTCGGGAGACTGAGATGCAAGAATTGTTTGAGCCCAGGAGGTTGAAGCTGCAGTGAGCTGTGATTGTTCCATTTATACTCCAGAGTCTGGGAGACAGAGTGAGACCCCTGACTCAAAAAAACCCAAAAAAAACCAAAAACAGTCTGCTTGACAGTTTCATTTCTTATTGCATGTAGACTAGATTAATAAGTTAATCAGAAGTTAATCAGTCTCTCATAATGTGTATATTAAATCTGTCCCTAATAGTCTGATCTATTCTTACTGCAAAAAAAAAGTTTCTGAACCTCAAGGAATCATTGATTATGGTTAATTCACCAATATAAATGACCCCTTAAGACATGTATATCAGACATAAGCCTCAGAGCTTTCAAACTTGGTGGGGACACAGTATCAACTTGCATGGCAAGGCTTTCCAGATGAGCTTCTATCAGAAAATGTATTGATCAAAAGACTCAAAATGTTTACTTTCAAAATCAGAAATTATCATCAGGAACTATTCATAGACTGCTCAAATACTTAGCCACAAAGATACTCATCTTACTTAATAGTAAAAAATCAGAAACAAATATTGGGGAAGGAATAGTTCAGTATATTGTAGATAATTCATGTTGTAGAAATACATTCATCACATATTAAGTAACAAAAAGATTCTAAAATAGATTACAACTCTGTAAATGAAATAATAAGCTCATGGAGGAAAAAAGAGAAGAACAGAGTCAAATGTGTAGTGTTGCCTCTTGGAGGTGAGAATGTGGGTGATATTTTTTGCTTATCTCATTCTCTGAATTTTCTCCAGCTAACATATAAATTATTCGACTTTCACTATCCCAAAATTAAGAAAGAATAAAAGAAAAAAAAAATCACACACTACTAATGGACACTACAGTTTCTGCTCAACCTAGCATGGGAAGGGGTTTTCAGTCATCGGATTTCTGCTACATGATGCTGCTCCCATGGGCACAGGTAAATGCCCAGAGAATGCTGTCTGGCTGAATCAGAGATTATGTTTCCCAAGAGAAGGAGAAACTCAGTCTCTCTGAGTTACTGAACTTGTAATATGTAAACACCAAACCCACGAGTGGCCATATTCAGCCAGTCCAATGAGAAAAAAATGATGCAGAAAAGCAGAGGCAGGAAGTAGAGCAAAGGCACAGTTTAGTTTCTGTTGGCTTTTCAGTAGCCTGTTCCAGTCTTCGTTGAGGTCCTATCAAAGTTTTGTTGTTAGGTTTTACAAGACACTGATTCCTGTATCTTTTCAATACATTTCCCTTTATGTATGAGTTGGTGAGCTGGCTTCTATTTGCAATCAGAATTTGGACACATTAGAGTTCAATGGATTGCAGAAATAAATCAACAGCCTGCAAATGGCTTTCAAACTCAGAAAAGATGCTCGATCCTCCTCATTAAAAAAAGAAATGTAAATTAAAATTACGAGATACCATTTTTCGCTTTCTAGAGTAGCAAAGTTTTAAAAAAAACGAATGCAAACAAATTGTGTTGGCAAATTGTGTAACTCACTTTCATATTTTTGATGGGGGTACAAATTGTAAGGCAATTTTTACAATTCCTATAACAATTAAAAATGCATATATCTTATGACTGAGAAATTCCACTTCTAGTAACTCATATTATAAATGAACAATATATATGAAAAGATATATGTACAAGAATATTCACTGATCATTGTTTTGCAATGGCAAAAAGAAATTAGAAACAAACTAAATATCCATTATTAAGAGGCAGATTAAATAAATTATGGTACATCCATAAATTGGATATTATATAATTCTTTAAAAAGAATAAATTTGCTTTGGGAGCCAGGCTCGGTGGCTCGGCCTGTAATCCTGCGCCTTTGGGAGGCTGAGGTGAGCGGACTGCCTGAGCCCGCGGGTTCGAGACCCGCTTGAGCAGCGAGACTTCATCTCTACAGTAAATAAAAAATCAGCCGGGCGTGGTAGCGCATGCCTGTAATTCCGGCTACTTGGAAGGCTGAGGCGGAAGGATTGCCAGAGCCCAGCAGGTCGAGGCTGCAGTGGCCGGAGTGGCCACTGCACTCCAGTTTGGGCGACGGAGTGAGACTCCAACTCAAAAAAAAAAAATTTTGCTTTGGGAAGTTAAGGCAAGAGGATCGCTTGAGTCCAGGAGTTTGAGACCAGACTGGGCAACATAGCGAGACCCTGTCTCTACAAAAAAATAAAAGATAAGTCAGGTGTGGTGGCACATGCCTGTAGCCCTAGCTACTTGGGAAGCTGAAGCGGGAGAATCACTCAAGCCCATAAGTTCAAAGCTGCAGCGAGCTATGATGGCCACTGCACTCCAGCCGGAGCAGCAGAGCAAGATATTTCTCCAGAAAGGAAAAAAAAAGAGGGAATGCATTTGACATTTTTTTATAAGAATAACAATTAAGAAAGACCTATACGTGTTGACACAGAACAATTTCCAAGATACTTTTAAGTGGTGAAAGCAAGGTACAGAACTGTGAGTGTAGTGCCCTACCATTTGTATAAAAAAAGTAGGGAAGTATGTGTATATACACATATCTATACAGAAAATATTCTAAAGGAGGTTCAAAACACTGGTAAAAGAAGGGTCAGGTAGAGGAAGACTTCCAATATATGTTCTTTATATAAAAATGTTTAATTCAAAATAATGATAAATTAACATATATAAAAATGGCAAGCTACAAATACAGTAAAATGCCATTCCTTTCTTTTTTTTTTTTTTGAGTTGGCGTCTCACTCTGTCACTCAGGCTAGAGTACACAGCAATTGCAGCCTTGTCCTGCTGGGCCTAGGCCATCCTTCCACCTCAGCCTTCCAAGTAGCTGGAACCACAGGCATGTGCCACCACACCTGGCTAATTTTTTCTTGATTTATTGTAGAGATAAGGTCTTGCCATGGTGCCCAGGCTGGTCTTGAACCCACGGGCTTAGGCAATCTTCTCATCTCGGCCTCCCAAAGTGCTGGAATTATAGACGTGAGCCACTGTGCCTGGCTAAAATGCCATTCTTAAGTGGGACTGGAATAGGAATTCAGAACACTTGCTTATAGCCCTGGCCCTGTTACTAACTAGCTTTGTGAGCAAGCCAAAGTTGCTGTGCATCAGTTTCATCACCTACAAAGCAAAGAATGAAGGGATTTATTAAATAATCATAAAACACTATTTCTTAAGAAAAAATACATTTACAATGCCCTGGGTCTTCTCATAGGTTTCCAGGAGCAACTACAGCCTTGTCCTCACTATGGCAATTAGATTCCTATATTCATTGCAGTGACTGCCTATTAGATAAGAGGCAATGGAAAATATTAGAAGAGACAAGAGCTTAATTATTTATCTGCTGATTCCAGAGTCAAAATGATGAACTCATTCAATTTTAGCTATCTCAAATGCTCAATGGAGTGTGCTAAAGGGCATCAACTTTTGTCATAGATATGAACAATTTGCAATGTATGGTCAATATATTGAAGACCTTTTAAAAGTGAAATGCCATCCATGTTTCTACTTGGGAACCTCATTTTGTAGGCTGTCCAGTCCTATTATGGTGGAAAATTAACATCTTCTCAGGGAAACGACTCGTACCAGGGAATTGTTATGGTAGGGACAATCTGGGTCAGGAAATGATGCAAAATCAGTAATATCAGAATCACACTACCAAGCAACCGTGAGTTTAAAAGTCTGATATTCAGGCTGGTATGGGAAATATGGCAATTAGTATTTGGGGTAAAGCAGGGGCAAGAACTGGCAATTAGGTGTACAGGAGGTCAGAATCAGATTGTCAAACAATGGTTAGGCATGTGAAACTTCAGAGTAAATGCCACGATTAAAATTCATGAGTTGGGAAGAGGTTGGACAGAGAGGCCCATCACAGAGAAGTGACTTTTCTCCAGATGAAGAAAAGGTCTGAAGTCAAGGATTAGCATATAGGGATGGCACATGGAGACAACCCAAATATTTATTAGACAAGACTTTTGTTCAAGTTGGGTACCATATAATTCTCTGTAGAGTTCAAAAGTATTCATGAGTCCCAGCATGTATATAAGTGTTAATATATTTCCACCTCAAATGTTTTCCACACTGCTATATTTTCAACCTGGAAACAAGTTTCCAAACTGTGTTGGGGACTCAGAAAGAGGGCCAAAGGGAAGGAGTAGGAAAGAGGAAACTAGGAGTGCTGAGGACACTGAATAAAAGCAGAATATTTCTGTGCAGCCCTATATAATATCATTATTTTTGTGGAATGTCTCTTTTATTTTATGTATTTTTTTGAGCTGGGGTCTAACTCTGTTGCTCAGGCTGGGGAGTGCAGTGGCACAATCACAGCTCACCACAGCCTTGACCTCCTGGGCTCAGGTGATCCTTCTGCCTCAGCCTCCCAAGTAGCTGGGACCACAGGCACGCACCATCATCCCTAATTTCTTTTTATTTTTTTGTAGAGACGAGGTCTCATTATATTGCCCAGGTAGGTCTCAAATTCCTAGACTGAAGCGATCCTCCTACCTCGGCCTCCCAGGATGCTGAGATTACAGGCATGAGCCACCATGCCCAGCTGAATACCTCTTTTAAATATTAATATCCAGAAGATACTAAACTGGTTAGAAGTATGAACTCTGGAGCCAAAACACCTAGGTTTTAAATCCTTTCTCTGCCACCTACTAAACTGTCACTTTGAACAAGTTACTTCTCTGAGACTTAGTTTGCTCATCTATAAAGTGAGCATAATAATAATACTAACTCATAGTGCTATCTGAGCACTAAACTAGTTAACAGATCTGACAATACATTGAACAGTTCCTGGGACACAAGTGCTTGCTATTATTACCATGGAATGATAATTTGGAAGATAATATCTTTATGTAACAAAGAAAGTTCTTAAGTTAGGATAATTATAAAACAAGCTCTGAAAAAAACTAACATATTAGAATAGATGCATAGCTTACTATTAACTTTTAAAAACGTATGTTTAAAATAAGCCATCTGATAGCGAGCATTTCTGTCTCTCAAAACATATTTCCTAGTCTGTAAAAGTGCAGCATAAATTTAAAAAGTGCTGTGATTATTTTCTTCATGAAATCAGCAACATTATTAAATTTTTTGAGTCAAATATGAGAATGTACCTTTTTCGTATGGTATTTCCAATCCTCATAACAATCTTCAAGGTAAGTGATATTATTTTAACTTTACAGTTGAGAAAACCAAAGAAGTTAAAGTACCTTGTCCAAGGTCATGGGATTATGTATAGTCAGATTCTAAAGCTTATCTGATAGTGATTTAGATCAAGTACTCTAACGCATTCTGATGCTTGCACTACGTGTTATTAAAAATTATATATCAACACAAGATTTACAGTTGCATAAAATATATTAATAAAAAGTCAAGCATTGTTTCTAAACTCTACCCCTGTGATTATCTCCACTGTTCTTCTCCATGTACTAAAAGGTTTACCATTTTTACCATTAGCAGGGCAGATTATCAAAGTTTTTGTGCTCTTAGATTGGGTATATCCTCTTTCTAGGGAACTACTATCACACTCTGTTCTTAATATAATGGGTTTTGGGATCTACTCTGTCATCTAAGAGATACATAGGTACATAAGTAGAATATCCAGTATGAATTGAGCTCTGGAAAATACTTGGCACAGGATAAACACTAAAGAAACACTGACTGAGGTGGAAAGTACAGTGAAGGGATCAGACTGTCATCACTCTAATCCAGAATTAATATTTGCATCACCAATGGTGTAATAACCAGATCTACTGTGTTTCCTGATGTGATGCAATATAATGTACACATTACATAGGATGAAATCTAGTCAAATATTCATCAAGCTGAAGCTTTTAGGGCCAATTTCTAGTTCCCAGGAAAAACAGCTAAATGCAGCTAAATGACACCATAAGGAAGCAACCAGACTAATCCAGAAGGTGGAATATTTTTCTGAACAACTTTCCCATCAACAAGTCAGAATCATGAAAAAAATTGATTTGAAATAAAAGATATTTCATGGAAATAACTAGATGATCCAAGACTGGTTCCAGGCTCATTAAAAGATACTATGAAAGAATGGGGAAATTTGAATATGAACTGGGTCTTATATAATATGAATTATCATTGTTAACTTTATGTGTAATCATGTTATATAGCCTATATAATTTTTTTTTTTTTGAGTTGGCATTTCACTCCGTCACCCAGGCTGGAGTGCAGTGGCACACTCACCACCACCCCAGTGTCAATCCGTGGTGGGCTCCAGCGATCCTTCTGCCTCAGCCTTTCAAGTAGCCGGAACTATAGGTGCACGCTACCACGCCTGGCTTATTTTTTATTCATTGTAGAGAAAAAGTCTCGCCAAGTTGCCCAAGCTGGTCTTGAACCCGTGGGTTCAGGCAATCCCAAAGTACAGGGATTACAGGATGAGCCACCGAGTCTGGCCTATATTTTATTTTTAAAACATGCACAATCAAGTAAAATATATATATAAATTTTAAAAGAAATATATGAATAAAATAAAATTTAAAAATATATAAAGTAAAATAAAATAAATATGAATAAACAAATGAAAGAGAAAGGTCTGGGTCAAGATACAGATTTAGTAGTCAATAGCATGCATCGTAATTAATACCATGAGAACAGATGAGATAAGATCACCTAGGAGAGTACATAAGGCAAGACAAAGTGATATGAACCAAACAGACAGATAATCAGCATTCACAGACTAGATATAGGAGTAAGAACCATCAGATGAAAAAAGAACAGCTGAAGAAATAGGATGACCATGAAGAAAATGGTATTCCAGAGCCAATGGAGGAGTTTCAAGACAGATAAGGCAATTAATTCATATGGCAGTTCCCATCCTCATAACAATCTTCAAGGTAGGTGATATTATTCTTAAATATATGGTATTATATTTATAATAGTCTGCAAATTCAGTATAACTATAGTTTGTTTTTTTTCTACTTATCTCCTAAAGAAAGGTTATATATAGATATGTTTCACTGTAGAAAATAGATGGGTTCCTTTCAAAATTAGATGTAGCCAGGCTCAGTGGCTCAGCCTGTAATCCCGCGCCTTTGGGAGGCTGAGGTGAGTGGACTGCCTGAACCCGCAGG
>NW_007258032.1:966934-971583 GCF_000164805.1 Carlito syrichta | reverse complement strand
GGTTCGAGACCCACCTGGGCAACTTGGCAAGACCTCATCTCCACAATAAATCAAAAAATGAGCCGGGCGTGGTAGCACGCGCCTGTAGTTCCAGCTACTTGGAAGGCTGAGGCGGAAGGATCGCCGGAGCCCAGCAGGTCGAGGCTGCGGTGGCCGGGAGTGGCCACTGCATTCCAGTCTGGGCGACAGAGTGAGACTCCAACTTAAAAAAAAAAAAAATTAGATGTAAAATACATTTTGGGAAATCAAATAGTTAAGTGAATTAGAGAAAGTATTTCTTTGAAAGAGTGATGGGACACTTAGGCTGCAATCTGATTCAGATCATGTCTTTATAAGTAATATTAATAATAAATTACTTATTTTGATTTTATAACATATAACCCTTGGTTCCTACTGTAATCCTATGAGATATGTAGGATGAGTATTATTAGCCCCACCTGACTCCAGATCCTTCTGCTTGAAAAAAGGAGTGATGTTCCCTTTGGAGGGACACTGTATGTTCAGAAAAGTTCTGGAAGAGCTGATAATCACACAGCTCCAAAGCTGTTTAGCTTTCTTAATACATTAAGGAAGCTTGGTCTTTCTGCATTCTTAAGCTCAGACCAAGTGTCTTAACAGTCCTTAAAAAAAAGAGGATGTAAATCATCTCTTTTGATTTACATAGAATAAAACTGTATGTTTTTTGTTTTTTGCTAAAAGACTAGGAATAAAATGTTTTGCATATTTCTTTCTTTTAAAACTATTATTTTTAAATAAGGTCAACTAAGTTTGAAGAAAAAAAATGTACTCTTACCCCAATACAAATAAATATTGTTAGCCGGGCTCGGTGGCTCAGACTGTAATCCCGCGCTTTGGGAGGCTGAGGTGAGCGTATTGCCTGAGCCCGCGGGTTCGAGACCCGCCTGGGCAACTTGGTGAGACCTCATCTCTACAATAAATCAAAAAAAATTTAGCTGGGTGTGGTAGCGCATGCCTGTAGTTCCAGCTACTTGGTAGGCTGAGGTGGAAGGATTGCCGGAGCTCAGCAGGTCGAGGCTGCAGTGGCCGCAGTCTGGACGACAGAGTGAGACTCCAATTCAAAAAAAAAAAAAAAAAATTGTTAATTTTTTGTAATAATATTTACCTAATATTTTATCTAATTTATAAAAAGTTCAGGCTTTCAAGTACTGAAGTTTTCTTAAAGTGGATCAGGCCTATATTATACTATATAAATAATAATAGTTAACAATTATTAAGCACTTTTTTTTTTTTGAGTTGGAGTGCCAGGCTGGAGTGCAGTGGCACACTCACCATGACTCCTGCTTCGACCTGCTGGGTGCAGGCGATCCTTCCGCCTTAGTCTTCCAAGCAGCCAGAACTACAGGTGTGCGCTACCATGCCAGGCTAATTTTTTATTTATCGTAGAGACGAGGTCTCACCAAGTTGCCCAGGCTGATCTCGAACCCGTGGGTTCAGGCAATTCACCCGCCTCGGCCTCCCAAGGTGCTGGGATTATAGGCTGAGATATTAAGCCTGGCCATTATGACGTAAGAATTATGGCATTTAATAATTTCGATGGCAAAACCTATGTTGTAAACACTATTTATCATCATTCTCACTTTACATATGAGAAAACATTAACTCTTGCTGTATCAAAACTAGTGTGGATTTCAAAAACAGGCTATTACACAATATGCTAAATTTTAATCACATTCCAAAACAATGAAATTCAAGGTCAAAGCTAAAAATGTGGCTTGTCAGCTACGTTGTAGTAAGTTGAAAAAAACGGAGATAGTATAGGGAAATAAAAACAAACATTAGTTTAACAACAATATGAATATACTTAACACTACAACACTGTACAATTTAAAACAGTTAAGATGGTACATTTTATGTTATGTGTGTTTTACCATAATAAGAAAAAAATCCAACATTAGTTTTTTAGGAAAATATTAAAAGGATTCTTTACTGTAATATTTCTCACAAAAGGTATTTCTTTCTTATTCACAATAAACAATGTTTAATAGTATTCCTTCCATTATAAAGGTATGCAGATTATTTTTCTATAGCTTATAGAAAAATAAGATTAAAATCTATAGGTGCTTTACAGAAATAACCTACTAGAAGATACAAATATGGTATAATATTAATTGCATTCTACTCACAAGCATAAATTTTCCAAATTCTCTATAATGATTATATAATTTTCATAATTAGAAAAAGGAGATTGACATTAAATATAGTAACTGTGGGAATTCAAAAAGATTTGAGGCCTGGATTTTACATCTGAGAATTTACTCAAATACAGAAGTGAAGTAAGTAAGCTACTGTTTACTTACTTCACCTCTATATTTCATGTTCTCTGTTACAAAAGGGACAGTCTGTAAGTGTGCAAATTGTTTTTTATAAGTAGAAGCAGTCCAAGAGAATCTACTAAAATCTTTAGCTACTCTGTATCCAATGACTCCCTGGAAGGAAAAGTGAAATGGTTTGTGGTCTACAAAGGTTAAGAGAAATTAGTAGAGATATGTTGAGACATGCACAGTTGCAAAGACCCTTTGTAACATCCTCTGATAGCTCAGAACAACAATAACAAAAAACGTTATTGTTGAATCTAGTCTTCACTGGGAAAGACATTCTAATGACTTATGTAATCTAAAAATAAAATCTAAAATTATATAAAGCCACATGTAGATCATGCATATAAATGAATACCCTATAACTGCATTCAGGAGATTTAAAGATATTTTAAAAACAAAAACTTTGTTAACTATACTTGGAAACAGTCTTCTCACCTGCGTGGCCTAGTTCTTGGGGACATCATTTCATTCCCAAGTATGTGGTACCGTCTTGCTTCATGCAACAACTGATAACACTCAGGAGAATTCTGGATCAATTGGTCCACTTCAACTGTTTGAACAAAGTAGTTGGGATGCAACAGAGGGAGTCTCACATGTGTCAGGAGCTCATGCAACAGTGGTCTTCTCAGATCAACCGCACGATAGACCCACCGCATGACAGCTTCAAAAACCATCTCCTCTTTACCAATAACAAGTTCATCACTACAAATATAGTCAATAAGTTCATCCTTGTCAAGCTCAAGAAATTCTTCATGCTGGGACACATCCTCAAAAGTCTGTAATGCAAAAGTTTTGCATTTTGTGAAGAGTGTTTTGAGTGAATGGGTATCAGCAAAGCGCTGGATTCCTAAGCAGTTGCAAGGATCAAGTTGCTCCTCCAAGAACTTGGCACATGCATCACGGAGAACACTAATCTGAAAGAGGCTTGATGTTTCAAAGAGATACTGTACGTTCTCTGTAGTGATCTTCACCTTTCCAGTATAAACATACTGCAAAAAACATTCCATAGCTTCAGCTAAAATACCATTGATCTCAACCAACATTTCTCGGCTTTCCCGGTGGTCATTACAAAACATAGCTCTGAAGTAGCTGCTACAGGCTGAGAGAACAGCTCTATGGCATGGAAATTCTTTTCCTTCCACACAAATGATAACATCTGTGAATAAGCGGCTATCTCGGAATTCATTAAATATTTGGAGTATGTTTTCAGCATGGGATGAGCCTGAAGAGAAGTCAAAAAACTCATGACCTGTCAGAGATTTAGGGTCCATTTCAAAAACTTTACGCTTAGTTGCTGGGGAATCACGCACCCCGAGATCCTCTCTGTTTAGTCTGCGTCCCAATATTAGTACCATTGTTACATCAGTTGACTATATAATTGTTGAGAAATGACTGTTGGGGATCTTCTTTATGTTGCTAAAAGTAAAAAAAAGGAAAACATTTCAATATGTAAAAAATCCAGTATTCAAATTACATAGTTTCATTTTGATGTAAACACTGGAACAAAATCACATCATTAGTCTATTTTATATAGGTTATACAGCATTATCTCATTTCAATAAAACTTGATAAACAAAACTGTGTATTTCATAATTAGGAAATTAGGGATAATTTGCAATAGTACTTCTTAAGCTCCCCAGCTGAAAGGATATTACGTACTTTGTGAATTACTAATAATCTCCCATCTTCCCTTTTACAGAACTGGGTTTCATACTACTGACTGTAGAGTTATGTCAGAATGGCTTAAGACACAGATTTTGATTACAGTTAGAATCCTATATAGTTATTATTATTATTATTTTGCATGAGCAGGAGAAGTTTTTTCTCTTTTTAAAATATTTTATTTTAAAGATGTGGTACAAGTCAGGATTAGAAACATGAGTGGTCCACGTACAGGTGAAGATTGGGCCTCCCACTAGTCTTCCCTTTGCCTGGTTTAGGATCAGGTACCCTTACTGATGTGATGTGCATCTCCCTAATTATTATCTTAATATAGAAGTGCAAGAGAGGAATTTAGCTATATCTACCAGTAGCCTTAAAAAATACGTATATTATTTGATCAGGAAGGCCCTTTCTAGCAATCTCTCATAAGAAAATAATCAGAAATATATGGAAAGATTTATTTGCAAAGATACCCAACGCTGTACTAATAGAAAATACTTAAAACAACCTAAGTGTCTACAATAGAGGATTGGTACATTTCACAGTACATTTTCCCGATGGAACACAGTCTATGCAGCCATTAAAAATTATATAAAGCCGGGCTCGGTGGCTCAGCCTGTAATCCCGCGCCTTTGGGAGGCTGAGGTG
>NW_007258032.1:955799-966656 GCF_000164805.1 Carlito syrichta | reverse complement strand
AAAAAAAAAAAAAAAAATTATATAGACTAATGACACAGGGAAGTAGTAGCAGACAGTAAGTGAAAAAGCAGATCACAAAACATATGCTAGCAGAAAAATTCTATATTAGTGCATCTAAGGATAGAAAAAAGGAATTACACATGCCAAAATGTTAAGGATTTATTTACCTTTTCTACTTTCTATCAAAATTTCCATTATAAATATGTAATACTGTAAGGGAATTCTTCTACCCCTACTTTCTTTCCACGTCTCCAAAAGTTGACAGGTTTCAAAATGTATTAGCAATAGGTTTAAGAGCACTCAGAGTAACGCTAATGTATTCCTATACCCTTAGAATCTCATACACAATCCTTTCTAATGCTCCCAATTTCTTCCTTAAATATTTCAGTAGTTGCCGGGCTCGGTGGCTCAGCCTGTAATCCTGCGCCTTTGGGAAGCTGAGGTGAGTGGATTGCCTGAGCCTGCGGGTTCGAGACCCGCCTGGGCAGCGAGACCTCATCTCTACAATAAATCAAAAAATCAGCTGGGCGTGGTAGAGCATGCCTGTAATTCCTGCTACTTGGAAGGCTGAGGCGGAAGGATCGCCGGAGCCCAGCAGGTAGAGACTGCGGTGGCTGGGAGCGGCCACTGCACTCCAGTCTGGGCGACAGAGACTCCAACTAAAAAAAAAATATATATATATATATTTCAGTAGTTAAATATTCAGGCCTAAGTCTGACAGCAAAAAGGAGGTGGCCAACGGATGTTAGAGACAATCCAAAAAATGAGACGCCAGCCTACATTCACAAATCACAGAGAAAACATTCACAAATCACAGAGAAAACACAGAGTTAACAATCTTAAGACTGCATTTTGTATTTCCTGTCACATATTAAATCATATTCCATTTTTAAGTACTTAAGTGACACAAAGGGAAAGGGAAATAAAATATGTAATATCAAAATCAAGAAGCAACTCATTCTATTATACACAGCATTCTACTCTTTCTCAAGTTACCATTGATCATCTCTGTCCTCTTTTCTCAATCATTCTAATGTCCCAGATATCCTAGTTCCCATATTCATTAGATACTTCTTTCATGAAATCCTTCACTGAAGTAACTTAATTTGTTGTTTCATGTCCATCACCATGAGCATCCACAAATATTTATTACATGCCCAATATTGTCAAAATACTGGGCTAAGGTCTAGGGTTTACAGGGATGGGAGATATTGCTGCTGGAGTTCTTTTTTTTTTTTTAAATTCAGAGTCTCACTCTGACACTCAGGCTAGAGTACAGTGGCACACTTAAGGCCAAAAACTGCAGTTTTGACCTGCTGGGTTCAGCAGTCCTTTCATCTCAGTCTTCCAAGTAGCTGGAACTCATAAGCCTGCACCACCATGCCCAGCTAATTTTTGATTTATTGTAGAGATGAGGTCTTGCCACGTAGCCCAGGATGAAAAGCAATATAAGATAGCACAGAAAAGATGTCACACTGGTACAAATATCATAGTCCCTCCTTAAACATCTATTAATTTTTTTTTAAAAAACTCTTCATATCAATTAGCAATTGAACTTCCTGAAGTCTAGGTGATAAGATTTTCCCTGGGTAGATGTACACCAGGCTATTCTGATCACTCGGGGAAAAGCATTTGGCCAAAACAATGTCTGATGGACCCATAAATGCTTGCATCCCACACAGAATTGTTTACCTACCAGTCCTCGGAATATCCCCCAGTTGTGCAAGTAAAGTCAGAAAAAAAGTCAAGCAATTTTATGAGGCAAATGGAATAAAGACTAAAATGAAATAAATACTATTTTCATCTGAGATCACGAGGTGGGGATTCTAAAATATCTAAAGAAGGGTATAACGCTTTTTGGTTCTCTTTAAGAATCCTGACAAAAACTGAGGAAGTTCTCGGAAATCTACCTAGTAAGGCTTTAGAAACAACTAGAAGCAAGATCTGTGTACTAATTGTGTATCAGCTAGTTGGATAAAACCATGGAGGCTGTATTTCCTATATGCATTAAAAAGAAAACAACAAGACTAACCCTTTTCTTTTGGACTGTATGCCATGTGCCTGTCACTTTTTAAACTCTTCATATAAACTAGCTAATTTAATCCTCATAACAACTCAATGAGGTTGATACTACAATTAACAAAAAAGTTGGCTGACAGTCTTAAGGACTTCATATACAGGATTAAGATAAATTTTTCTTTTCCTTTTTTTTTTTTTTAATTGGGGTCTCACTATGTCTTCCAGGCTGGAGTGCAGTTGTGTGATCAAAGCTTACTGCAGTCTTGACCTTCTGGGCTCAAATGATCCTTCTGCCTCAGCCTCCCGAGTACCTGGGACTACAGGTACATGCCACCACGCCTAGCTTATTCTTTTTTTATTTTTGTAGAGAGGAAGTCTTGCTATGCTGTCTAGACTGGTCTCAGATTCCTGGGCTCAAGCAATCTTCCTGTCTTAGCCTCCCAAAGTGCTGGGATTACAGGCATGAGCCACTGCAACTGGTCAAGACAGATTTTTCTAAACAGACAGAAACTATTTACAAAGTAAGTGAAAGACTGACAAGTAAAAACAAAAAAAAACAGAAAATGACAAGAATACAAATATACACGTTGTAATAATACAATTTGCAATGTAATAAAACAGTTATGTCAATGGAAACTCATACAGATATATTTAAATGAACACACACAAAAGTAAAAATAAACACAAGAGAATATTTACTATTGGCTAGTTTTTGGAGTAAATGTCAACAAAGTAACTCCCACAAATTTAATGAAATTAGTTTTTCTTAAATTTGAGGGAATTAAAAAAAATTTTTTTTTTTATTTGGAGTCTCACTCTGTCGCCCAGACTGGAGTGAAGTGGCCGCTCCCAGTCACCGCAGCCTCGACCTGCTGGGCTCTGGCGATCCTTCCGCCTCAGCCTTCCGAGTAGCCGGAATTACAGACATGCGCTACCACGCCTGGCTGATTTTTTGATTTATTGTAGAGATGAGGTCTCGCTGCCCAGGTGGGTCTCGAACCTGCGGGCTCAGGCAATCCTCTCACCTCAGCCTCCCAAAGGCGTGGGATTACAGGCTGAGCCACCGAGCCCAGCTCGAGGGAATATTTTTGTCTACATATTCATTATGGTCCTAGCAACCTAGATTTTGAAATTTAATTACACCTTGAGAAGTTTACGTAACAGCTTTGTCTGAGGACAAATAAAAGCACCATTTCACTTTGTTACTTTTATTACCTATATGAATAAAAATACACCTGAGTTTAAGATATTTTATTAACTTAAAAATGTATTATCACTTATTTAAAAAAGGGGGTTTGTTCCATCTCTGAAAATTTTTCTAATGACTAAGGAGTTCATGTTTGCCTCTTTACAGGTCATCCAATTTCTTGGTAATGTTATGGTTGTCCATGTATGCATGTACATGCCCACATGCATGTGCACACACAAAGATTAACTTTTTTTTTTTGAGTCAGAGTCTCACTCTTTTTCCCAGGCTGGAGGGCAGTGGCACACTTACGGCCACTGTAACCTTGACTTGCTGCTCTCGGGTGGTTCATCCGCCTCTGCCTCCCACAGTGCTGGAATTACAGGTATGAGCCACCGTGCCTGGCCAACATCTAAAAATCTGTTTATATTCCCAGTAGAGAGATTTCAGGGTCATATGGAAGGTCGATTTTTAGATCTTTTAGGAATTGCCAAACTGTTTTTCACAGAGACTGTACTAGTTTACACTCCCACCAACAGTGTAGAAGTGTTCCCTTTTCCCTGCATCCTCTCCAGCATCTGTTGTTTTGATGATGACCATCCTGACTGGAGTTAGGTGGTATCTCAGTGTGGTTTTAATTTGCATTTCTCTGATGACTAGTGAGGCTGAACACTTTTTCATGTATCTGTTGGCTGCTCATATGTCTTCTTTTGAGAAGTGTCTGTTCATGGGTTTTGATCAGGAATTGATTGCCAGTTCGACCCCACAATCCCCCTTCTGGGAAAATACCAGGAGGAACTCAAATCACTCTATGAAAAAGATATCTGCACATGCAATAGCAAAAACATAGAACCAACCATGCATCAAAAGAGGACTGAATTTAAAAAATGTGGTACATATACACAATGGATTTTTTTTTAATTTTAATTTTTTGAGTTGGAGTCTCACTCTGTCACCCAGGCTGAAGTGCAGTGGCACGCTCACGGCCACTGCAGCCTCGACCTGCTGGGCTCAGGTGATCCTTCTGCCTCAGTCTTCCATGTAGCTGGAACTACAGGAGTGAGCCACCACATCCGGCTAATTTTTTGATTTATTGTAGAGACAAGGTCTCACCAAGTTGCCCTGGCTGGCCTCGAACCCCTGATCTCAAGGCAATCCTCTTGCCTCGGCCTCCCAAAGTACTGGAATTACAGGCTTGAGCCACTGTGCCTGGTCACGATGGATTATTATGCAGCCCTAAAGAAGGACAAAATAATGAACTTGGAAGAAATTTGGACGGACTTAGAATCTATAACACTGAGTGATCACAGAAACAAAGAACTGAGTATCACATGTTCTCACTCATAAGCGAACCTTGAACAATTATCGTGATATTGTAAGAAAGGGACTGGCAGTGGTGGGAAACTGCCAGGGGAGTGGGGGGACACACCTCATCAACAAGGGTGCCTGCATAATGAACATTTGTACACCTAACCCTGCACTGTTTCCCACATCTTTAAAATAATGCATAGAATCATTTCCAAACTCTGAGCTCCCATACAGGGCAATAGCACATATATCAAATATGCTTTAATTTGAAGTTATCTCAATATAAGTTCTATAAGCAGAAATCTATCTCCCATAGCAAGACAGATCACTTACTGTGCCCGAAAACATCAATTTTGTGTTGCTGAAACCTCAAAAAGTTCAAAGTATATAATATCATACGTTACTAAAAAAAGGAAATATTTCAATTATGATAAACATAAATCGTGGTGACATGAAATATAACTCATATTTTAATCTTAATGTTTTACAAATCTAGATTCAAGTTATGGCAGAATTAGCTTCAAGTCAGCTTCCCAAACCAAGAACTTAGTCTTCATATCAGCTTATCTCATTTAAATTCTTATTGCATTTCAGGTTCAAAAATTCATGCAAGCTATTGTGATTCTGACTGGTGATACAATTACTGGTATTAACAACAACAAAAATCTTGAGCCTGCTTCATACAGTTTCATTTTCTCACTGTTTAAATAAAAATGTATTCAGCTGGGCAAGGTGGCTCAAACCTGTAATCCCAGCACTTTGGGAGGCTGAGGCAAGAGGACTGCCTCAGTCCAGGAGTTTGAGACTAGCCTGGCCAACTTAGTAAGACCTTGTCTCTACCATAAATAAAAAAAAACTAGCCGGGCATGGTGGCACCCACCTGTAATTCCAGCTACTAGGAAGGTTGAGGTAGAAGGATCTCCTGAGCTCAGCAGGTAAAGGCCATGAGTGTGCCAGGGCAAAGACTCTGACTCGAAAAAAAAAAAAAAGTATTTAGAATGTAAAACAAAATAGCATATTGTAAGAACTAAGAATTTCCATTTGGCTAAAATGGACAAGTAGAAAAAAACATATGAAAGGATACTCTGCTTTTTGTATCTGCAGATCTTACTGTATCTATTTGTTAGAGAGATTTGGGGATAGCATATTGAGTGAATTAAGTATTAACATAAGGCTGATTAAACTATATGAGTTAAGGTCTGGCTTTTTTTTCCCCTCTATTTTTTGCCCCCTTGCTTATAGTTGGTGCCTTGATTTGCTGAAGGACAAAAGAAGTCTTCCTCTCCATCTCCACCACTTTTACCCAGTAAAAGCCTGAAAATCCTATGTTAGAACAGCTATAAAAATCCCCTTGTATTACATAGTCTTAAACAGCAACAAGATACTTGTTTACTGCTTCTTAAGTAAGAGACACTATCTCACAGATCCTTCCAAGCAGCTATGGCCTGCTGCCTTCTGACTTTTGGACATCTTGACTTTCTCTGGACTTTCTGAGTACTCTCTCATTACCAGTCTCCACAACAGTCCCAAATATAAACTCTTCCTATTTATGACAGGGTAAATGATTTGCACAAGGATATCTTAGAAATGTGAGATACATTTCAAAGTGTATCTTCCAGATGTAATTTATTAGCTTTTGCCTTCTCCAGTTTATACAAATAAAGTATTTTATTTTAATCAGTGACAGCTAGAAAAGTAAAAAAAAATTTAAACATATCTTAAAGTACAGTATCTAATATATGTTCAAGATTAATCATACATGAACTCATTCATAATCAGGCAAATACAACATAAGATTACATAATAAATCCTTTTAAAATTTTTGCAAATATCAAAGCATAATTATTCCTATCAGGAAAAAGTAAACAACTAAGTAGGCACTTCTGGACAAAACAAAAAGGAAAATGTTAATTCCCTCAAAACATAATGACTGAAAGTTTTATCTAGATGAGTTAGATACAAGTATGATCAGACTGTCGTGTCAATGACTGGCTGCCAAAGTTACATGATTTGTCTGGAAAAGCTAGTATCCCCATCTTTCCCTCATTTCTTCGGCCTAGAGCTATACTCTCACTAGAAAGATTAACAGATTAACAGAAAGACTCTTCTCACTGGGGGTGCTCTAGGGTTTGTTTCTAACTGCACAACTCATAAACGTGGGCAGACCTAGTTTCTGATTGCCAAGTAGATTTAAATATACGTATTTTTGACCTGTGTCCCCCAAAGTGAGTGGAGATAACCTATTCTGGTAACTTGAATACTGAAGAAAAAATACAGAAGAGAAACTGAGATTCTCAGAAAGGAGTAGAAAGGAGTGGATAAATATTGTGTCACTGTCATCTTTTATAATCTTAAGGGGAGAGTTATTCCTTGTTATTCTCAATGGCTAAAGTGACTCCTGTTTAAAAAAAGAAGAATCATTTAAATTCTCTATTAACACTGTTTAGATAGTTTATAAATATTATAAATATACCTTTTAAGCATTTGCTTGATCAAAGCCTCAATCAAAATATTTGTTTTTAATTTCCACACCTAAAACAAATGGAGAATAGCAACATATAAATCAGATAATCATTCACATAATACAATTAGCATTATTTACTAATATGTTGAACCAAGTTTTTAGTAGTCCAATTTCTGACTTGAAGTTCACTTTTGTATAAAACATCATTAATAAATAACATCATCTTAAAGCAAATTAATATTAATGCTATTTTACACACAAACTTGTTTTCTTATTTATCAACTTCCTTACTTGACAATTTTATCCTGCAGTAAGATTTCTTGAGTGAAAAATGAGTAAACAAATATTCAAGTCCACAGCAAGCTAATGGTGACACTGAGATGATAAAACATATGCCCTGTGATAATTCTGCATTGAATATTTGAAGAGTGTTTGGAAACTGATGTTTCATCCAAATTTGGGGTCATTAAGTAATTCTAAGGATTGATCAATGTTACCAAAAGTAAACAGTTTAGTTAATATGTATTAAATAACTATGGAAGCAATTCTCAAGAATTCTGAGTAACTCATGAGGAAAAAAAATCCCTAGTTATCTAGATTTTCTCCATAAAATCTCATGCTTATCAAATAATTATTTTAATCCCCCTCCCTTTTTTTTGAGTTGGAGTCTCACTCTGTCGCCCAGACTGGAGTGCAGTGGCTGCTGCTGGCCACTGCAGCCTTGACCTGCTGGGCTCCAGCGATCCTTCCATCTCAGCCTTCAGAGCAGCTAGAACTACAGGCGTGCAATACCACGCCCGGCTAATGTTTTGATTAATGTAGAGATGAGGTCTCGCCAAGTTGCCCAGTCGGGTCTCGAACCCGCGGGCTCAGGCAATTCACTCACCTCAGCCTCCCAAAGCGTGGTATTACAGGCTGAGCCACCGAGACTGGTTTATTTTAATCCTTTAGTAAATAAATATATGTATTTTTCTGCTTTGTTGAAGCTTACAGACTTAAATCCTATAGAAATCAACTAATTCAGCACAATTTATTTATTTATTTGGTGGAAAGGGAGAAGAATGCTTAAAAGAAAATACCAGAACCTTGAGCTGTGCACAGAATAGCAATAGTATTTAAACACAAATGGTTCTGGTTTCTGGCCCAGATATCTTTAAGTAGAACTCATAAATTCTTAATAAGTTTAGACAAATTCAAAAGTTGATTCCAAAACTAAATATAAACTACCTACCGATTTTACACACACACACACACACACACACACACACACACACACACACACCCACCCACCCACACACACAAACACATCTCTATACCCAGATTATGCTATAATTACCAGGTGAATGTTACCTTGTGTTCCTTACTTTCAGAAATCAGTCTAACTTTCATGTACCCTTGGTAAAAAAAAAAAATTGCAACTAGGTCAAATTAGGGGATTATTAGTCCTAGCTAAGTAAGTGTCCCTTTCCAATGGATAATAAGATCCTGAGTCAATGTAGGGATTCAGGTCAATTCAAGAATCATTTACAGAAAACCTAGTCTGTGTCTGTCATTGGGGTGGCAAATATTGGACTCAGATTCAATTTTAGACTCTGTGGGGTTGACTAAGATTAGAACCAAATAGGAACTCCAAGATTGGTACTAAAATAGATTCAAATTCTCAACATTTCTCTAGCAGAAAACACAGGTGCAAATTGGAATAGAGCCTCTCATGGCTGATCTAGTCTAGAATTGCATCTTATGGAGTAGAAAGAGTAAAGCAATTCACTGAGGCATTTTCTACAGGATTTTTAGATAATACCAAAAATAGGTGAGGGCAAGGAATGAAGCAGATGTATAATATCAGAATTAATCTACAGTGTAAACTATACCAAAACAAACTATTTTTCCTTTAGAATGCAGGAATCCTATACAAAGAAGTTGCTATCAGCCTAAAAGATAGACTGGATTAATGAGGGGCTTCTAAAAACTAGTCAATACCAGAAAACAAAGGAAGCCAACAACATGCTAACTGGTATGGCCCCTACAGCTTATAGTAGTGAATTGCTGCATGTTACGTTTTATATTACTCCATTTTCTCAAATGCTTTTTTTTTTTTTTTTTGAGTTGGAATCTCACTCTGTCACCTAGACTGGAGGGCAGTGGCCGCTCCCGGCCACCGCAGCCTCGACTTGCTGGGCTCCGGTGATCCTTCCGCCTCCGCCTTCCGAGTAGCCGGAATTACAGGCGCGCGCTACCACACCCGGCTAATTTTTTGATTTTATTGTAGAGATGAGGTCTCGCCTGCACAGGCGGGTCTCGAACCCGCGGGCTCAGGCAATCCACTCACCTCAGCTTCCCAAAGGTGCGGGATTACAGGCTGAGCCACCGAGTCCGGTCATTTGCTCAAATTTAACCTTGAATGAAGAACCCAGTAGAGACAAGAAAGGTTAACCAAAAGGTTTATCTTTTCTTTTTAAAGATATATAGTAACTCAAAAGAAGGAAAGTCAGAAAATAATTGCAATATAATAAATCTTCTATTGCTAAAATAACCAGAACATTATATTTAACAAGTTATTATGCAAAATGAAGCAATTTTTATACATTTCAGATATTTTTTATGCTATTGTCTCAAAAGCTCATTAATTTACTTGATGACCGTTTTTTAAAATTATAAATCTGCACTGTCAGTTTTTCAATTTAAAGCATTACTCTGCAGCGGTGGTTCCTGAACAATGTTTTACAAATGTAATATTTAAAGTACAGTCTTCAAGCTATTTCCAACATTTCCAATGTCTTAATGGAACCACCGAGACCATTTTTATCCATTATAAGATAACAGAAACCAACTAAAACCTCAAGTTTCTTTTGCTAGAATTGTAGCAACTAGTGATTGTCCCATGTTTACTAAACCCTCAGTGGGCCATACACTATATGACTACTACTTGATGAAAGAGAACTAAGAAGTAGTTAGTGATGACAAATTTAGGAGAGCGTAAGTAATGTGTCAGACTAAAAGATAATGTTCTATAAATAAAAAAAAAACTATAGTTTCTTAAATCACAGGAAAAAAAATCAAATTTCTTTACAGTGTTTCTCTTCCTTGTCTTATGGCTATTGATATTCCCCAACCCCTAAAGGAAGCAAAAAAAAAAAAAAAAAAAAGAATTGTTAATCACAACTGCTATATCAAACTGCCCTACTGGTTCTACTCATGCTTCTCACTAGACCTGACATGTAAACTTAATGTTATTTGGTTTTATCCTGCTAATGTGCAGTTTATTTTAGATATTAAATGCATTGTTTTATTTTAAAATTGAAAGACCTATTAGATAAATTTTATATATATATATATGTTTTCTGTTAGCAAAATTAAAAAAATATATATACTTAGTTAAATCTGCAAGGTGCTCTGACATTTGAATAAGTTTGAGATCCAGAATTCTAAATGGCTTCTCTATGTATAAAAGCACATAGTGTTTTTATTTGCCTTAGCGGTGACACAAATAATCTACAGCATAACTTTTAGAGAGTATGACTTAATCACGTTTAAAACATCAATTTTAGTAGTCTTTAAGATGTGCTGAAGCCGGGCTCGGCGGCTCAGTCTGTAATCCCGCGCTTTGGGAGGCTGCGGTGAGTGGATTACTTGAGCCCGCGGGTTCGAGACCCGCCTGGGCAACTTGGCGAGACCTCATCTCTACAATAAATCAAAAAAAAATTAGCAGGGTGTGGTAGCGCGCGCCTGTAGTTCCAGCTACTCAGAAGGCTGAGGCGGAAGGATCGCCGGAGCCCACGAGGCTGCGGCGGCCGGGAGCGGCCATTGCACTGCAGTCTGGGTGAGTGAGACTCCAACTCAAAAAAAAAAAAAACTAGCCGGGCTCTGTGGCTTAGTCTAT
>NW_007258032.1:953653-955283 GCF_000164805.1 Carlito syrichta | reverse complement strand
GCTCCCGGCCACCGCAGCCTCGACTTGCTGGGCTCCGGCGATCCTTCCGCCTCAGCCTTCCGAGTAGCCGGAATTACAGGCGTGCGCTACCACGCCCGGCTGATTTTTTGATTTATTGTAGAGATGAGGTCTCGCTGCCCAGGCGGGTCTCGAACCCGCGGGCTCAGGCAATCCACTCACCTCAGCCTCCCAAAGGCGCGGGATTACAGGTTGAGCCACCGAGCCCGGCTCATAGTTTGTTTTTAATAAGAGAAAGAATAAAGATTTTTAAATGTCAAACAGCTGTCAAGTGGCTACATATTCTTTACTGTTTCAGTTACAACAGAAATAAAATTACACAAAAATGTATTTTTCATATGCATACTAGTGAGGTTATTTTATTTAAGTTTTTCATTATACAGTCCATACCTAAGTATAGTATATATTTTAAAAAGATATCCCAAGTTTCTAGGTAAAAGTATATGCAAAATAAATGCAGTAAATTATTTGATAAATAGTATTTATTTTTCACAAGCTTGACCTTTGGGTTTTACTGGAATGGCAGAAAAACAAGGAAGTTAAACAAGTTTGTTAAAGAGCATATAGGTTTTAACAACTTGGACAAAAGCCAGGAAAGTTTAAGTTAAAGCTGATACCTCTAACTCTGACTATTGTGTCTTCTTCCTGTTTAAAGACTAAATCGCCAGCTTTGTTTGAATAAACAGGCTTTACATCTTGTACTTATTTAGATACACTAAATGCCCTGAACGCACAGGTGTGGGGCAGTTCTGATCACAGAAGCTGCTCATTCTGGTGTGGCCATCTCCACTTCAAAATATATTAAAAATGCATAACCACTAAGAATTGTTGATATTCAATTCCGGCTTCCCCCAGGGGAGCTCAATCTTCCTTCTACAAAAATTTATTAAGTCTCTGAGGAATTCCTACAGATGAATTTCCTATGTTTACGGGAAAAGAAAATCTGTTAAAACGCAGAGATTAGGAAAATCATCCATCTTCAACACACTGTGATTAAAACGATCGGTCTTACAGATTTTATCACTGTCACCTTAATTTAGTTTTAAAACAACAAACACAAGTGTGTGAGCTCGGATCGTTCAAACAAGAAAAGCAATCCATCAGAGCTGGACCATGGAAAATGCTCTCGGGGACTATCTTCAAACTATCCTTTTTCAAATAGTAGAAATTGACTTTTAAATCTTAGTCGACAGCGGACAGATTTGGAATCTATTTTACGAACCCTATAAAACTCAACCGCCTAGCTGGTGGACCTAAAGAGTCTTGTAGCAGCAAATACGAAGACGCAATTTTTAAAACGCTGCTCGGAAGAGCAACTGAGTAGTCATTACTGCCCGCTAGATCAACTGTGAACAGTCACGGCCTCCGGGAGGGCCGTGAGGCCCCCTGAAACGTGGCGCTAAGGTCTATATTTAGCTATCCAAACCCTGTTTACACAACCGGCAAGACAAATGCGCAGCACTTCCTTCGCACACCCGGCAGATGACGCGACACCAGCTCCCGGGTGCAAGTTCTCCGGCCACGGAGGGCGGGCCGCGGCGGCCAACCCCGCGCGCCCGGAACCGCCCGCCCGTCCTCAGTCTCGGGCAGTAGCCGGCGGCCCGGGCGGGAG
>NW_007258032.1:953134-953633 GCF_000164805.1 Carlito syrichta | reverse complement strand
GCGATAGCGGTAAACAAAGGCTCGCGGGGAGGCGGGGGCGGGGGTGACGGTCAGGTGACAGCGCCGAGCGCATTTCGCAATCTCTTTAACGGGGCGACTCTGGCCCGTAGCCTGGGGACCCCACCTTGACCCCGTTGGTCCTCCGGACCGGGCCAACGGTCGCCCCGTCCAACTGGAAGTCTGGGCTGGCGGCCGTCGCACTCCTCGGGCTTCCTGAGACAAAAAGCGGCGTCCCGTCGGAAACCCACCGGCGACAAGCAGGACCGCCTCCCCTGCCCCGTCTCCCAGCGACCCCTGGCCCCGAGCGGCGAGGTGCCCGCACCTGCCGCCACCCCGGCCCCACGGCCACCCTCCCTCCCCGCCCCCGGCAGGCCGCGGTTCCGGGGCGGTCGTGCCAGACGGCGGAGGTGCCTCCCGCAGGACCGTCGCTGCCAAGCCGGGGACGGAGACCCCCAGGTGAGCCCCGGCGGGCCCTGCAGCCCCAGCCGCAGGCTCCCCC
>NW_007258032.1:935901-952804 GCF_000164805.1 Carlito syrichta | reverse complement strand
CCGCCGCCCCTCCGCCCCCGAGGCCTCGGGCGCTGGCCGGCTTCTCGCCCGGCGGCCAGTGCCGGACCTGTCACCCCCGGGTACCTCTCGGCGAAGGCTGGGAGCAGCCAGCAGCCACGGGCCCCGCGGTCCCTCAGCGGCCAGGGCGCAGCGCTCTCGCAGCGCCGGCGTCTCCTCCAGCCACCAGCCTCTGCCGCTGCTCACAACAAAGGAAACATGTGACCGTCCGGGCCAAAACACTGAGCGTCACCGACCCCAGGCCAATCCCGGTGGGCGCCCGCCGCCCCGGGGCACCCTGGGAGATGTAGTTACCCCTCGCCGGGTGGCCTCCGAGCCGCCTGGGGTTCCCGCTGTCGGGCGGTCTCAAAACACTTTTAGATGGAGGCTGGCTAAGGAAGGGCGTCTTGGGCTAGGAGCCTAGTGAGAAGGCGGAGTCGTGTGGTCACGACCCTCAAAGGCCCCCCGCCTCGTCCCAAGGCTTTTTCCGTGGCCAGGAATTTGCAGAACCTTCGAGCTCGGGTCAAAGCTTGGAGGTATTTTTGTTTGACCCTTTGATATGCAATCGGGAAATCGGAGGGCCTGAAGGGCTGGAGGGACTAGAACCCTCGTCGCTAGGAGGAGCAAGGAAAACCAGCTCTTTTTGTAAATCTGTTCATGTCACTGGTATCAAATCCTAGGTTACCTTCTAATTTTAAATGCACATGAAGATCAATCAAGGATGTCTTTGTTTTTCAAGGCAGCTAGATTCCCTAAAGCAGCAGTCTCCAACCTTTTTGGCATGGGAGGGGGGTGGTTTGGGGATGATTCAGGTGCATTACATTTATTGTGCACTTTATGTCCATTATCACATTGTAATAGATAATGAAGTATATAGCACCATCACCTCAGATCATCAGGCATTCGATTCTTATAAGGAGCGAGCAACCTAGATCCCTCTCATGAGCTCCTGTGAGAATCTAATGCTGCTGCTGAGCTGAAGCTGTAGCTCAGGCAGTAATGCTAGCAGTGGAGGGCAGCTGTAGATACAGATGAAGCCTTGCTTCCTTCCTCATCTCCTGCTGTGCGCCAGGTTCCTAACAGGCCATGGACCTGAGGTCGGGAATCCCTGCCTTTAAAGGACATTCTTTTGTCTTTTTGCTTCTGCAAATATTTTTTTTTCAAGGATGAGTATACTTCTTGATTTCACAACCATTTAACTAGTTTTTTGTTTCTGATATTAAAGTTATGAGGTCTTTCTCCTCTACACTTCATATATGCAGTCATGCCTCCATTAAATAAGGAGATGGGTTCCAATGACCAGAGGTGGGAATAATATGGAAGGCCTGTCCCTACGCCTTTTAAACATGCTTTTTAGGCCTCTTTTCCATTTCTTATTACAAATGAAAATGCTTGCCATTAATTGAGTACCTACTAATCTCCAGGCTCAGTAATAGTCACTTTACATATAATAATCCTCATAATAACCCAGCAAGATAGGTGTTAGCGCATTTTGCAGGTGAAGGAACTAAGCCGCAGAGAGGATAAAGAGTTGCTTCTGGTCACTCAGTTATTAAGTGGTAAGTCTACAGTTCACTCATAGATTTTTTTTTTTTTGAGTTGGGAGTCACTCTGTTGTCCAGGCAGGAGTGCAGTGGCACACCCATGGCCACCCCAGTGTCAACCTGCTGGACTCCAGTGATCCCTCTGCCTCAGCCTTTCAAGTAGCCAGAACTATAGGCGCGTGCTACCATGCCTGGCTAATTTTTTATTTATCGTAGAAACAAGGTCTTACCAAGTTGCCCGGGTTGGTCTCGAACCCACGGTCTCAGGCAATCCACTCATCTCAGCCTTCCAAAGTGCTGGGATTACAGACTGAGCCACCAGCCCAGCCACTCATAGATTTTTTAAAGGTTAATTTATTTACATTAAAATAATATAGGTACACAATAATCTTTTTAAAGTTAGTATCACAAGGCTTATAGCATTTTTAACTATTTGAGCTATTTCTTCTGGTTTTTACATCAATATTTCCAAATAATGTATGACTATTTCCTATTAAGGAAACTGCCCTTCCAATATTATAATCTGGTTAAATCATTATGTAATGTTTATGCTAGTGAGACTGTGTTTTAGTTATTCATTGTTGAGTCATACAGTATGCAGTTTATTTTTTTGTATGTTTTTTGTTTTCCTTGGAATTAATAATTGTCCTCTTTGCTTACTTTATTATGTATCTATTACAATTTACTCCCAGTTTCTTAAAGAATGATAAAATGCTTTCAATACAATTTTCACACAATCAAACCCATTAGATAACCCATCATATATATGTAAATATGTGTTTATATATAAATCTACACATCAGTATCTGTAGATGTGGATATATACATTTTTTCTTCTTAGAGTCATTTGTCCCAGTTCCTTTTTGGGAAGCTTCCCTGTTTTGAGACTTCCTTTTTCCAGCATCCTAGGGTTTTCTTATGCGATTTCTCGTGTGGTCTCATATTTTGGTGAAGCAAATTCTTCTTTTTTTTTTTTGAGTTGGAGTCTCACTCAGCTTCCCAGGCTGGAGTGTAATGGCATACTGCTCCCAGCTACTGCAGCCTCGACCTGCTGGGCTCAGGCATCCTTCCGCCCCAGCCCTCCAAGTAGCTGGAACTACAGGCATGCGCTACCATGCCCGGTTAATTTTTGATTTATTGTAGAGACGAGATCTCACCAAGCTGCCCAGGCTGGTCTTGAACCCGTAGGCTCAGGCAATCCACTCACCTCGGCCTCAAAGTATTAGGATTACAGACTGAGCCACCAAGCCTGGTTATCATTCTATTTTTTACCTTTGAATGATAATGTTGGCTAGGTATATAATTCCATGTTATAAATTATTCTTATTCAGGATTTTGAAGATATTGCCTTCTTAACACCTAGATTCTGTTATTGCTGTTGAGAAGAACAATGCCATTTTTACACTGACCTTCTGTATTTGTTGATGTGTGTGAGCCTACTTAATAATTTCCACTCCTTGGAGGCAATTGCCTCATGGATCAATGTGATCTTCTCTTAGCAGCACCTTTGCTTAGCAGCACCCCCTAGCTCATTGGTTCGCATTCTTCAGTTTTGCTATTCCTTGTGGCTCAATTAAAACAGAACTTCTGGACTTTGGAACTTGACCCTTCCAGTTTTGATTAGTCACAACTGACCCGGATGTTTTCACGCTTTAACTTTTTCTCCACCTGATTACATTTATGCATATATTCCTTCTATATGGTGTAGCCCAGAAGGTCATAAGTCCTGAGTGGGACTCTGATCTTGACCTAACACCTCAGGGTTCTTTGCATATTTATACTAGGAAAGTCCAGTGATGTAAGAGACAGAATAAGGGTGTGCTTGGGGTTCAAGCCAGAATGGGGTGTGCCATTGTGACTTGCATTTTGCGGTGACTCAGGGAGGAGTGTCTGGGGATATGCAGGAGGAATATAGCGCTCAGCTGAGCCAGTGCCCTGAGGTGAGATGCAGGCAACCAAGCACCCAGTGAGTCGTCTCTGCCTTTGTAAAGTCCCAGCTCCCTGGCAGTGCATGCAGGGTTCCTCTTGATGCACCCTGGCGCCTACTTCTGCAGCCTGAATACAGGCTCAATGAACCACCCACAGCTGCCCAAATGACTCTTGCTGTCTCTGTCTTTAGGCCATTCCCATCCATAGCCTGTTCCCTTTGCCTCTTATGCCCCCTCCTTCCCATTACCCCATTCACTGGGACTGCTCCTGTTCTTCCTTCCTGGAGGCAGCTTGTGAGTTCTGTCTCCTGGGCAACTCTCCTTTCCCCTCATTGCCCTCTGGGCTAGCTGTTAACTGATGGAACGATCTCTAATTCTTGAAGTAAGGGAACCCGAGAGAGAAAAAAGTGCTGACAGACTCCCTGAGACCTACTTGGGGTTCACTTATACGATAAGGTCCTCAGTCTGTCTTGGGGGAGATAGGGACAGGCTGATCAATCACAACTCCGAGAGAAGAAGGGAGGGAGGGGACGCGCAAGCAGGCAACCTTGGAAACAGGCAGCCCTGGCACATAGGCAGAGGCCTACTGAGGGGTGTGGGGTTTCTCAGGCCACCAGAATATGGGTGGTTTTGGCATTGGTGAGGGCCTTGGGAGTTAAACCTACTCCACAAGTCAGTAAGTGGGTCCGGGTAGCAGCCTTTTCCTCAGCTGTCAAGTCTTGGAGTCAAGGAAGCCAGAAGGCCTTCAGACCTATTTCTCTCCCTTTTAGGAAGACAATGTACTGTGCCATGTTGTGCCTCTTCCCATTTCTTTTTTTATAATTTCATTTGAAATTAATATAATTTGAAAATCCCGCACAGTGGTCCTTATTTTGCTCACCATAGCATCCATGACAGTCGTTAAGACTTAAATGTGTCCAAGCACCCATAGTTCCACCAGACACTCGCTTTTCCCCCTCTAGGTTGCTCCTCTTCCCACACAGACTACGCCCTAGACATACCAAAGATGTTCAGGCCTCCCTGGCTCCCTTCTTGGCCTCCAGCCCTTGAAGTCTCCCTATCCCCAGTTGTAGTAGAAACTCTGGTCATCCTTTATGGCC
Organism: Carlito syrichta; assembly: GCF_000164805.1. Classification (NCBI taxonomy): domain Eukaryota; kingdom Metazoa; phylum Chordata; class Mammalia; order Primates; family Tarsiidae; genus Carlito; species Carlito syrichta. The sequence continues at coordinate 948,235 of NW_007258032.1, read as the reverse complement.
CATCTCCGGTGCCACCTCTTCTGTGGGGACTTCTCTGATTCTCTCCTACCTCCCACACCTGCTAGAAAGCTGTGCACACCTTCCAGTCGTTTATGTTTGTGGGGTTTTTTTGAGTCGGAGTCTCACTCTGTCGCCCAGACTGGAGTGCAGTGGCCGCTCCCAGCCACCGCAATCTCGACCTGCTGGGCTCCGGCGATCCTTCCGCCTCAGCCTCGGCTAATTCCAAGTAGCCGGAATTACAGGCATGTGCTACCACTGATTTTTTGATTTATTGTAGAGATGAGGTCTTGCTGCCCAGGCGGGTCTCGAACCCGCGGGCTCAGGCAATCCACTCACCTCAGCCTCCCAAAGGCACGGGATTACAGGCTGAGCCACCGAGCCCGGCTTGTTTATGTTTTTTAATTTTTAAAAATTTTTTGGTTGGAGTCTGTCACCCAGTCTGAAGTTCAGTGGCACGGTCACGGCCACCACAGTCTTGACCTCTTGGACTCAGGTGATCCTTCTACCTCAGCCTTCCAAGTAGGTAGAACTATAGGCATGTGCCACATTGCCCAGCTTTTTTTTTTTTTTTTTTTTGATTTATTGTAGAGACAAGGTCTTGTCATGTTGCTCAGGCTGGTCTCGAACCCCTGAGCTCAGGCAATCCTCTTACCTCCGCCTCTCAAAGTGCTGAGATTACAGGCGTGAGCCACTGCGCCTGGCTCCAGTCCTTCAGAATGTGACACTCGCACTGTTTACACCCAGCCCCTGAATGCAGCTGGGTCCTTTCAAGAGCTACAGGCTCAGCACTCTGAGTTCCTTTCTCACAGAAAATCCTAGCTGAAAAGCATTGATAGGTGGAGATTTTACTGAAGGCTTCATGAAGAGAGGATTATATGGCATCTCACATTGCAAAACTCCATAGCAATCCCCTTTCAACACCTCTGCTCCCTCATCCCTGCTGTTCCTTTTTTCCCCACCAGCCACCCTCTCCCTGGGCCTCTCTCTAGCCACATGCTTGGGCTTTCTCCCTTTCTGTGATCTCTGCCACCTTCCTCCCAAATACACTCCCTCTTCCCAAACACACTCCTTCCTCCCATTTCTTTTTTTATAATTTCAATTTCACACTCATCACCTTGGAAACAAGAGTTCCAGTCTTCTGAAGACAGATGATATCATAAATAACAAATTATCCATGCCTACCCCCCCAACATCCCCCTCCACAGACTGTTTAACATTTCAGCAAGTCTGCTACACAATACCCCCTCAGAGCATTGAAGGAAGAGTAAACACAATACACTATTTGCTCATGGCACCTGAGCCTCTCTAGTCTTGGGGCCACCCTTTCCTCTATTCTCTGGTGAGATCAGGCGTGACTTAGCTCTAAAGCCCTGTTGGATGCAGGAGTCTGGCTCTTCTTGGCTATTTAGACACCAGCAAAGATTTGAATTGCCCCTTTGGGGCCCCACTCCTACTCCAGTCCAGCCGTTGTGCCCCATGAGGCCAGGCAAAGCTTGGGATCAGACATACTAGCATTAGAAAAATACAGCTGGGAATTTTTCTGTTTTGATATCTGGGAAAAGAGAGAAGTTTGCCACTTGGAAGGTGAGCTCCCCCTACTCTGTCACTGAACTTTTCTCCTTGTGGGTGCAGTTAGCCACGAGGTATCCTTCCTCACAACTGAAGCAAGAAGTGGGCCTTTCCATCTCATGGGGAGGTGTGTGGCAATCCTTGGTTTGTTATGAAACTGTCCTTAACCAGTTGAAGTTGATGAGGTGCCAGGTGATTGGTGCCTTAGTGGCCTCAGGATCTTGTTTGTGACCAAACCTGCCAACACTAGATGCAAATAAGGATAGCTAGTTATCACCGTGAGCCCTTGGATCTGACTTCAGAGATCTAAGGAATACCTGCACCCTTCCTCCATCTTGACGCCAGGCCCAGCTGCATCTTTATTCTTCCGCTGCAAGAACATCTGATTTCTCCATATGGAAGTCCTGCTTCCAGACCCACAGGCTTTGACTTTATTTCCAGTTTCCTGCCTCCAAGACTTGCCCTCCCTGCTGCTCCCCACAGGACACTTAGAGACATGTACTACCTCTAACATGATTTTTCTCTGAGGTGCCTGGCACTACTCTCCTTCTAAATGCTTGCAATTTCTGTGAGTGTGTCTTGTCTACCTGTGGTCTCCTTTGTTGCTTGTTGGGCACCTTCCCAGGAATCCTGCAGCAGGCATGAAGGATATCTTAGCCAAGGATATCTGCAGCAGACCTCCTCTCCTGTTCTTGAGAGACCTCCATCCAGTTTCTTTAGAAATTGTGTCTGTTAAGGCACGAGAATTCTCAATTTCATAATCTCACCTCATGCTGTATTCATTGGCTGCTCTGTCTGAAGCACTCATTCCTAACAATGCAGACCTTAGAACAGTTTCCAATCACTGATAGCTCAGGGACCACCCAAATTTTTACTGTGTCATTTTCCCACTCTCTTACATAAGCTCGGCATTATTAGAGTCATATCCTCTGTCTCTCTATGAAGACTTGAAATCTCAGTGTTCCCACTGGGATTTTAAAGTTGAAGAGTCTAGGTTCAAATTTTAACTTTGCTTCTTAGTAGCTATATATTCTTTAGTAAATTACTTAATCGTTTTCAGCCTCAGTTTTCTCATATATAAAAATGGGATAAAAACACCTACCCCATAGAATTGTTATGAGGATTAAATGAGAAAAAAATACATAGTGCCTAGGATATAATAAATGCTTAATAACAACCCAAAATTTGTTTTTGTTGTTATTATCCTCTCTCCCACCAATTATAACTATGTCCTCTATGCTTTGTCCTTTGCTTTAAGGACAGGAGGAGTAAAGAAGGAAAGAAATGAGGAGTAAAAGAATGTATAACCTCTGCTACATAAATTTGAAAAACAAGCCTGAAGAAATGAAGTGATTTAGAAACTAGAAAACAAAGCCAGTTTTTTTTGTTGTTGTTGTTTGTTTTTTGAACACTCAAAGAGAGAGATTACCAACCCAGGTATAGGAAATCAGTTTGCCTCTGCTCTTAAAATACCTACACTCGAAGGCCACATGACTGAGCTTAAGCCATGGTTACCTCTGGGTTGCAGACCAAGGGATGAGGAGTCAGGGATTGAGGAGACCTATGTTTCTTTCAGTAACCTTTTGACATTAAAAAACAAAACTATGTACATAAATGCACTATTCAAATATTTTTTAAAAATATTTTTTAAAATCCTGACCTGACTCGTGATCAAAATAAGCACCTGTGTTCAGTATTGCACAATGACCTTTGCTTCCAACCCCAGATTGCTCTGAGACTGGCCTAGAATACAGGGAGGCCTCCCAGGTCACCAGCACACAGGAACAGAGCCTCTTGACCCTGCTTGTGACAGCATTGCAAGCACATGCCTGGCATACTTTGGAAAGTCTGCCTGGTTCTATTACTGGTACATGAAAGTTTTGCTCCAGCAGCAAATCTCTAAATTTAGATGCTTTTCAGGATGAACTCTGGGTGATCTTTGTCCTGAAGACTAGTAAGAAATTGGAGGGCACCTTGTTTTTATGTATTAATTCAAATGCTAGAATTGATATTTTATAATGTAAAACTTGTGAAGATTAACATATTACTGAAACAGAGTGTATCTAAGATTTCTTCTTTATAGTTCTCATAAATATTTACCCTGGGTTTGTTTTTATTTCACTTGAGTTTGCAAAGCATTGCCATATTATAATAATACATTAATGCCTTATAATAATACATTGCAAACTCAAATCCAGGATAAAAATTATTTTCCTGGTAAGTCTGTTGGGGTGTCATGTCTAGAATTGATAAAATTTAAGAATTTAGTTCTTTGGGTTTTTTTTTTTTCTTTTCTTTTTTTGGTTAAAGTCAGGGTCTCACTCTGTCTTTCAGGGTAGAGTTCAGTGGCTATTCACAGTGTAATACTGACTCACTACAGCCTCAAACTTGGGCTTAAACAGTCCTTTTGCCTCAGCCTTCCAAATAGTTGGGACCACAGGTACATACCACCACACATGGCTAAGTTTTTTTGTTTTTTTTTTTGTAGAAACAGGGTCTCGCTATGATGCCCAGGCTGATCTCAAACTCCTAGGCTCAAATGATTCTCCTGCTTCAGTAGTTCTGATATAATGTCTTGATGCTTAAATGTTGCCATTTTAATAGAAGAAAAGATAATTTCACAGCAAATTAAAGAGAGAAACCTTATAGATGCTGGATTTACTTTAGTGAAGGAATAGCTCCTGGCAACACTAGCATATCTTTATGGAGAGTCAAGCATATAAGTCAAGATTGACTGGGTTTATATCCTGGCTCTGGTACCACTAACAGAGTGATGTTGGGTGGTTTATTTAACTGTTTTGATACTTGGCTTCTTTTTCTGAAAATATAATCAGGTAATACCTTCTTATTGTGAGAATTAAATTACATCTTATAAAAAGAGCCCTCAATAAATGGCTGGATTTTATTCAGTCAAGACATAATGGTGCGTGTTATTCTGTCAAGATGTAGTAATAAGTACCCTTATGACAGGACATAACATTGCATTGACATATCCTAGCAGAGGAAGAGTCTTTAACAGAGAATATCATGCAATGGAAAAATAACCAGGAAAAGAAAGGGGTCATGGAGAGAGCCCTGTAGTAACTTATTCAGCTACCCTGGACAAAAGACTTAATTCCCTTGGGTCCCAGTTTTTGCACCCATGAGAGTATTTGGCTAAAGTATTTCCAAAGGCCTGTCTCTTTTTGAAAGTGCTGGATAATTTTGATTGAAAGGACTTCAGTGGAAGAATACTTTGGTTCAAGAAGCACCCAAATAAGGACATACCTGAGAGCACATAGAATTCTTTGGGAAGAAATTGTGTGAACATCAGAGTCTACAAATAACCAGAAATCAGTTTCCAGTTCTGGGAGTGAAAAGCCAGCCTTATAGGCTTATGAGGCTTGGGGAGGACACGGCTGCTTACTTTGGGATCAGATTGAACCTAGTTCCTACCCGGAACCTTTTTTTTTTTTGAGTTGGAGTCTCACTCTGTTGCCCAGACTGGAGTGCAGTGGCCGCTCCTGGCCACCGCAGCCTCCATCTGCTGGGCTCCAGCGATCCTTCCGCCTCAGCCTTCCAAGTAGCTGGAACTACAGGCGCGCGTTACCATGCCCGGCTAATTTTTGATTTGCTGTAGAGATGAGGTCTCACCAAGTTGCCCAGGTGGGTCTTGAACCCGCGGGCTCAGGCAATCCACTCACCTCAGCCTCCCAAAGGCACGGGATTACAGGCTGAGCCACCGAGCCCGGCTATACGGAAGCTTTACAACAACTCTCCCACTCCTTATGTATAACACCATCCCCAAAGACCTTCCAAGCTGGCTGCCTGGGTGAGCACCTCTTCACCCATGGAGTCCCAGCTCCTCAGGGGGTGCCCTGGGTCAAACTTCCCTCCCTCCAGGCCATCCCATTCCTGTGTTTACTGAAGTGTGGCCCTCTCACAGCCCTTTGGTGGGACACTTTGCCTCCCCAAATTCTGCTTCTAGCTCTATTTTTAGCTTCCAGCTCAGGGACTTTTTAGAGTAAACAATCACATGCACTGGGTCATTTATGACATTGCTGGCTTGTGTATGCTTTCTGTTATCATCTCATTAATTAGCCCTTGCTTTGAAAAGAAGAAATTAATAGTTTTGAAAGTTCCCTTCCCCCTAATTTAAGTGTATTATATATCACTTGTAGAAAAACTTCAAAAGAGTAAAGAGATTGGATATCATCTATAATTTTACAACCCAAAGATATCTACTGCTTAGCAATATCTTTCTGATCCTTTATTCCTTTATATCAATATTTATAGAATAGCTATATCTATTTATACATACTTTTGCATATTTGAATCAATACTATACACACAAAATAAACTCATATGTCAGTATTTAATGTGTGGCTTTCTATTCCCTTCTCTCTGATCTGTCTTGATCTGCTGACTTTTCCCAGTCCCAATGGCATTGGTCTGCTGCTCAGAACTAGCTTCTATCAGCATGTTACTACCAAATATTGAGATAGGTTTGAGTTTTATATGCTAAACAAATTTTTTTTTCTCCAAATTGAAAATAATTTAGGCTTATCAACTCTGCAGTCATGAATCCTACAACAAATTTATTTTTGATGTTTTTCTAATTTCTTAGAATTACAATTAATTATTTCTGGTCTTTCTCTTATATTTTTGATTTTATTTTTATATCCCCCTTCCCTTTTATATTAATGAGAAATTTTCAATAGAGTAACATAAACATTTAATTAAATATTATTCATAATAATATTTTGCTATCCATTCAACTATTTAAACTTTCATATATCTTTTTTATAGCATCAGAATGTGAATGTGTTTATATACTATTTTGTATATATATATTTCACTTAAGAACATACTAGGAACACTTCCCATATTTTATTAGGTCCACCCAGTTAACCTTTTTCCTTACTTCACATTGACAGTGATGACAGTGAAGGCCAACATTGACTGAGCACTATTCTAGGTGCTTGATAAGTGCTTTATCTGCATTATATATTTAATCTCCACACAACCCTATGAGGTAGTGACTACTATGAGGTTCCCCCATTTTACAGTGGGAAAACTGAGACTCAGAATTATTAACTAGTTTGCCCAAAGAGTTGAAGTTAGGAAGTCGGACTCCAGGGTCAATGCTCTAATCCAGTATACACTTCTGTTTGCTTCCTAATGTCCCTTAGTAGGTATACTATACTTTGTTCAACTAGTTCATTGGTTTGAAATACATTGCATCTAGTTTTTTTTTTAATCTCTATTTTGATAACTCTGCAAGCGACATCTTTCTGCATCTAGTTTCTTCTATTGCATGACTTTTTCATGGTTAGCTTCCAGAAATGGAAAGGGAGAATCAGCCAGGCTCGGTGGTTCAGCCTGTAATTCCAGCACTTTGGGAGGCCAAGGCGAGTGGATTGTCTGAGCCCGCGGGTTCGAGACCAGCCCGGGAAACTTGGAGAGCTCTCATTTCCACAAAAAGAAAAAAAAAAGTAGCAGGGTGTGGTAGTGCACACCTGTAGTTCCAGCTACTTGAAAGGCTGAGGCGGAAGGATCGCCGGAGCGCAGCAGGCCAAGGCTGCGGTGGCCGGGAGTGGCCACTGCACTCCAGTCTGGGTGACAGAGTGAGACTCCAACTCAAAAAAAAAAAAGAAAGAAAGAAAAGAAAAGGGAGAATCATGAATCATTTGGTTCAAAGGTTTTATTCAAAAGGACTTTATTAGGTAAACTGTTGAGAAAAGACCAGGAGAATTCAGCTCTATTAAGACAGGCTCTGTTCCTGAGGCTCACACTATGGAGTTATGAAGGGAGTGGTGATGACACTGAGGAATCTGATCCCTTTCGGGCTATTTGGTGCCTCTCCTGTTTTGGAACAATCCCGGCTTGCTACTATCATAACACTTACCACAGCGGTCCCCAACCTTTTTGGGATCAGGGTCTGGTTTCATGGAAGACAATTTTTCCATGGATGGGGGTGGCAAGGGAGGTGCAGTCAAACCTCACTGCTAATGTTAATCTGTATTTGCAGCCACCCCCCAGCACTAGCATCACTGCCTCAGCTCCACCTCAGATTCTCATAAGGAGTGTGCAAACTAGATACCTCGCATGTGGAGTTCACAATAGGGTTTGCTCTCCTATGAGAATCCAGTGCCGCTGCTGATCTGACAGAAGACAGAGCTCCAGTTGCTGAATGCTCACTGCTGTGCAGCACAGTTCCTAACAGGCCACAGGACCAGACCTGTACTGGTCTGCAGACCAGGGGTTGTGGACCCCTGGCATAGGCATTGTAGCTTGTTTCATTATGTCACCTCCACTTAAATAAAAGGACTATTTTTCTTCTTTGTACACCAGGGCTTAACATAGTGTCCAGCACATAATAGATGATTAATAAATGCTTGTGAAATGAATAAATGAAGAGTAGAGAGCACGCCTTTTATATGTAAACCAACCAATCAGAAAACCATACCTCAACTACCTCCCGTAGGAGGCTCTCACAGGGATCTTGCCCTCTCTAAGGATCCCAAAGGTAACAGGTAACTAGGGGCAGCTCCTATGCTCCAGAGCCCACTGAAATTATTCAAACCATCCAATCCTAAACCCAGTCACCCTGCTTGACCATTTCTTCCTGTGAAAACCACAATGCAGCACAGTACAGGCTCTTGCTCACATTTTCCCCTTGCTCTGACTCTTGACCAACCCTGTTGCCACCCTGCATGGCATGGTGGTTGCCTCTTCTCTTGGGAACTGAGAAGAACAAACTGTCCTTTTAGAGGCAGTCATCTCGTCATCTGTTGACCTCACCATACCTGAATACTAATAAAAGAGCCTGCATTTTAAAGCAGAATGCTAAAGTTGACAATGACAGATGGCGGTGGGGGAAACATTGTGGCAATGTAAGGGAATAGTAGGGCTGCAAGAAATGACAGTAGTAGTGGGATTAACTAACAGGGTACACTGGTTAACAGCCTGGGAGAGAGCATGAAAATGATTTTATTTAACAGCAATAATAATCTCATAAGCATAATTTTTACAACTTCACAGAGCACTTATATACAAATTATCTAATTTGTTTCTCACAAGACACACCTTTAGATAATGTTATTATTCTGTCTGATTATAGAATAAGCTAGGTCTTCTAGTGAGTTCATAAAACCAGAAATAAAATTGGAGATCACTGGGTCTAATCTGCTAATTGTACAATTAAGGAAACAGGCCCAGTGAGGGGAAGGGAGTCTAGCTTTGACCCCATCCCTTTGGACTGTATTCACAGATGTTGCTCTCTGCTGACTAAGCCCAGCCTGATTTAGAGGACATCTCAGAGCCTGGCAGGAGGTCAGGCAGAGCCACAGCAGCTGGTGGGCTTGAGATTTGCCTCTTGGGCTTCCCTCCCCCTGAAGTCTGGCTGATAGCCCTAAGTTACTGCCCAAGGTTCTCCCCCTCTGGCTTGGGGGAGAACTGTACTGATCACAACACTTTACAACAACAGCATTTCTCACTGTCCCTATGACAGTGATTGAGAGGGTCCTGGCCCTCTTGCAGGGTAACTGCCTTCATGTCCCTGGGTTATCAGGCTGGCCTGGCACTGGGGACCCAGGCAGGGGATCAAGGTCACATGGGTTTTCAAGGTAAGGACTTGTTTACAAGCTAATTTCATTCTACTAGCTGGTTCGGACGGGAACTGACTACAAAACTAGGGATACAGAAGGCTGAATTACTGGTCCAGATGCTTCTGCTCAGGAATGAAACTTGCTCTAGAGCCTAAGGGGAGGCTGAACTTGCAGCCTAGAGGTTGGGGTAGAAGTTTAAAGCCCTCCAGGGGGAGGAGCTGGGCAGTACTGCTGGAGACATTTCCCTCTGCTTATTTCACAAGCGTATAAGCTTTATGAAAGAACCAATGGGGGCTGGGGAATTTAAGGTACAGGTGATGGATTTGAATCTGTTTAGAATCAGAGAGCTTCCATTTGAGACATTTAGTGTTAACAGCAGAGCTCAGTGGGAAAAGAGAAGTAAGTGCAGTCAAAGAGATAGAGACAGCAAAAAAATAGAAAACACTTGAATTGTCTGAACTTATATCCGTGCTTTTAACTATAGTCTCGACCGACTCAAACTGCTGTTGATGCTACCACCAGAATCAAAATCTGACCACCTTCTCTGGATCTCCACTTTCACCAACAAAATACTAGTATGCTGTACATGTGCTGAGGTCAGGGCCAAAAGCTAGTGCAAGGGTGCTGGCTGGGTGGGAGTTTCAGTCTGAGAGATGGCGGAGGGCAGCTGGCAGGGCCAGTGACCAGGGAATCAGAGCATGATGGAATCCAACAGCTGGGTTGCCAATGGGCTCAGACTGGATATGGGTGAATTGGGGTATAAAGAGATATCAGATAACAATCAGAGGGAAGCCAGGTTCTCTGGTTTACAAAGAAATCCTAAACAGAGAAGTGGTTAAGGCAAAAATGGAGGTCGGAGATCTAGGACAGCATCAGGAAAGTTCCAGATTTCCCTGAGAGGAGGTCACAGTCCTGTGTCCTTGGATCTAGGTTGGTTCAGGTTTTTAAAATTAACTTAAACTAAATTAAATTAAATTAGATCAAGACAGATTGTATAGCTAGTTGCACCCATAGCGTGGTCTTTCTTTTTTTCTTTGAGTTGGAATCTTACTCTGTCTCCCAAGCTGTAGTGCTGTGGCACGCTCATGGCCACCACAGCCTTGACCTGCTGGACTCAGGCGATCCTTTCATCTCAGCCTTCCAAATAGCTAGAACTATAGGTATGTGCCACCACACCCAGCTAATTTTTTGATTTATTGTAGAGATGAGGTCTTGCCAAGTTGCCCAGTCTGGTCTTGAACCCCTGGGCTCAGGCAATCCTCTGGCCTCCACCTCCCAAAGTGCTGGGATTACAGGCATGAGCCACCGTGCCTGGCCTACATGGTTTTTCTAGGTCAGGCCCCTCAGGAAAGCCCAGTGCCTACCTCGATCCACAGTTCCCCAGAGATCCTATGTCCATGACAGAGCTCAGTGCTGTGCCCTTGGGCGGAGGATTATTTGAGCCTCAAGGACCTTCTTTGAACTTTTCCTTCTGGAAAAATTCTGCCTGCCTACCACTTCCTGGATGAGAAACAAGGGTGGGATTATAGAAAAATATAAAGCAGTGTGAAGAATTGAAATAAACTACCCACAGTTCCACTTTTCAGAGGCAATCATTCTGCTTCTTCATCTGTGGAATGGGCATAATTATTATAAGAGGATTACTGTATTATTTATTCATTTTTGGAGTTGGGGGTCTCCCTCTGTCACCCAGGTTAGAGTGCAGTGGCACAATCTTGGCTCAATGCAGCCCCAGACTTGTGGGCCCAAGTGATTCCTCCGTCTCAGTCTCCCAAATAGCTGAGACTACAGGGATGTGCCACCATGCTTTTCTGTAGAGAGGAGGTCTTGCTATGTTGCCTAGCCTGGTCTCAAACTCCTGGGCTCAAGTGATCCTCCAGCCTTGGCCTTCAAAAGTTCTGGGAATACAGGTGTGAACCACCATGCCCAGCTGGGTTATTGTATTCGATGAGGGAGAAGGTATCTCAACATTTTGGTATATTTCCTTCTTTTTATTAAGCATTTTAAACATGATTGGAATCATGATGTGTCATTTTTTTCCCCATGTATAATGTGTCATTTTTCCTCCCAATTTTTCTTTCTTAATAATATATCATTACTCTTCTTGTAGTCACAAAAATACTGTGTGTGTGTGTGTGTGTGTGTGTGTGTGTGTGTGTGTGTGTGTGTTCCAATGAAACCTTACTGACAAAAAAATATGATGACTGGCTTTGGCCTGTGGGTGGTAGCTCGCAGATCTTAGATGTAGAGTCCCTTGCCTTACCTTATCCTGGTGTAGAACAAGGGGCAGCCACTGATAAAATAATGATTGACAACAGGTCAAACAATGCGATCCTCCTGTGGGATACCGAGGTAAGCTGGTTGTATCTCTGGCTACCAGAAACTCACCATGTAGGACATGTCAGTCCTACTGCTGGAGAAAGTAGGCAGAAGGTAAGATTTAGACAGAGCTGCTTCCTGTTTAAATCTGTTTAAGCCCCATTTAACCTGGAGTTCCCTGTCTTAACAGTTAATCCTCCACACAGTGGGGTAAATTCTCTGAGAGAAGAAAGCTAGGACTTTAATTATAACAGATTTTCTAGAAAGCCCCAGTAGAGGTGGCTACTTTTTGCCTTTTGAGCTTCCCAACAAGATGGACGGATCAAGACCTGAGCCAATCTGATTGACATGAACGACAAACACTATTGCTTCACAAAGGTGGCTAAAGTTCTCCATCCAATTGCCTTGAGACAGTTTCTGGAGTATTTTCTTGAGGACTGGAGACCAAAGCAGCCATATAAAACTATAATGCACCTGTTAGGTACCATCTAAGGAGGATAAACAGGAGAAGTTAAACCTTTTAAATATTAATCTGACATTGTATACAGCAGTCAGGTTCTCACTGGGTTCTCATTTACATGGGCAAAGCACTTTAAATTATTTTAGCAACTTTCCTATAGAAGAAAAAATGACTTTGATGGTTAATGGCTAAATGTTAAACAAACTTTCTTCATAGCTTCTAGGTTAAGAAATAATGCAGTTTTTGCCTTTGTGTTCCCTTCTTGGATTTAGTTGTCCACTGATTAAACTGATGGGTAGGGATACTGCAGTTGGACTAGAAAGGTCATCTGTATAGTAGGTGTATTCTGTGGCTGGGGTTGAAGGATTGGTTATCCAAAATTTTTCCTTTCATTCTG
>NW_007258032.1:935535-935881 GCF_000164805.1 Carlito syrichta | reverse complement strand
GGGGTGGGCGGGGGAGGAGCATGAGAAAGCAGGATGGGGGAGGAGGAGAATGAAGAGAGGGAGGAGGAACACCAAGAGTTCCAGAAACTTATTCACTCCCATGTTCTGCAGTGCATGATCGGAAGTAGATGGGCATGCTGTCTGTAGATATCAGCGTTCTATGTATATGCTTGTATTTCCTGGACACTTTTATTCCATATAAATAACCTGTAGTAGCCGGGTTCGGTGGCTCAGCCTGTAATCCCACGCCTTTGGGTGGCTGAGGTGAGCGGATTGCCTGAGCCCGAGGGTTCAAGACCCGCCTGGGCAGTGAGACCTCATCTCTACAATAAATCAAAAAATCAGC
>NW_007258032.1:895404-935515 GCF_000164805.1 Carlito syrichta | reverse complement strand
GCGGCCACTGTACTCCAGTCTGGGCGACAGAGTGAGACTCCAACTCAAAAAAATAAAATATAATAACTTGTAGTTATTGGGAAAGTACAGCTTCATTCTGTCCTTGGGAGAATATTCTCTTTCTGTAACAATATTCAGAATGTTGTCAGATTGAGACTTTCCACTTCTGTGGATATAGTGATGAGACCTGAATCCTCTCTTCAAAACAGTAGACCTGAGTTCTTACACTCTTTAGAGGCTGCTTGACTTTGATGTTGTTGTAGTTTCCATTGCATTGTCTGAGTACTGGCAGATGTACTAGTTTCTCCTCAGGCATGATTTTTTTCAGGATACAACTCTGAACTTAGACTCTTTAAGGACTCTGCACTGTTGTGCAGCATGGAAGAGTCCAATATTCCCATGTTGCTTATTTTCTCATAATCTTCTGTCTCCATTTCCTCAGAGTGTGCCAAGACTATAATGATGAACTTGGCTTGCTTCCTCCATCCACTAAAGCCACCATGATACTGGACAAAGTCAAGGAGTCCATAAACTACTAAACCATTGCTCTGATTTCAAGTCTGACAAACACCCCAGGGAATCTTCTTACTCCTGTATGTGATCATGATTACATCCTGAAGCCCTGTAGTCCAGGCCCAATTTGTGGAACTGTCTACTGCTTGCCATAGACAGTAGATGGTAGGTGGTTGCCATAGCAGAATCAGGCAGTCCATCATATGACTATGCCCAATATGTAGCAGATTAGTATTTTTACTTGCAAGCCTCTGGTTGTTTTGCTTTAACTTGGTCTTATTTTTATCCATGTTACCAGATATCCAATGCTGATTGGCTCAAATATCCATCTCATAGGGCTGCTGAAGAGTCTTTTATCACCAAATTTGAGGAGGAGCTGTGCTATCTGACTTGCATGCTCAGCACCTTCTTCAGAGTCTTCTGAGGCTCCACACTACTCTGCCTTTCAAAATTCATTGACAGGTCCAGGCGTGGTGGCTCATGCCTATAATCCCAGCACTTTGAGAGGCTGAGGTCAGAGGATTGCCTGAGTCCATGAGTTCAAGACCAGCCTGGGCAACTGGGCAAGACATCATCTCTACAATAAATTTTAAAAAATTAGCCAGGTGTGGCGGAACGTGCCTGTAGTTCCAACTACTTGGAAGGCTGAGGTGGAAGGATTGCCTGAGCCCTGCAGGTCGAGGTTGGGGTGGCCACGAGTGTGCCACTACATTCCAGCCTGGATGACAGAGTGAGACTCCAACTCAGAAAAAGAAAAAAAACCCCAAAATTCATTGACAAAACTTGCTTCTTGCCTGGAGAGACTCAGATCATCCAACTTCCGAGAAAGGGTGTTGTTAGCATCACCTGAAAGGCCAGGAAACTGGTAGTTCAGAGGAGGGGACAAGAGGAATGACTGTCTACACTAACCTGCTGACCAACTGCTTTTGTCCATTTAGATACTTCTGGTTCTCTTGATTAAGCTGACTGAAGTGCAGAGTCAGAAGAATTAGGGACATGAATGTCTTTACTGAGGCTGCATGTTTTTGAGCAATAAATCTGACCTTGTTTGGGAAGGAAAGGACATTTTTACCTAAAGGATTTACATGAGGTAAAAGAAAAGCATGCCTCTGTAGCACACCAGTGCTGCCCATCATAGTTCATCTGCATATGGTCAACACCAATATGTTCCCACAGGTTTCACAGCACTCTGCATAGACAGACTCATTCTTCTGATACATCTTGTCCTCTTGGGACCATTTCACGCTCAAGGCAGCAGAAGTGTTTCATGTGCCAATGGTGACTCTCAGCTTCTGTGCACGCATCAACAAAATTATCTCAGCACATGCTGAGCACCAGGGTTTGAGCAATTCAGCATGGGGCCTGCCACAGTGAATTTTTTCATCCTGATAAAAATAGATGAGGTTGACCAGCAGCTCTTTACAAGTGAAACAGACAAAACAGAACCGGAGCCAGCACACTCCAGGGCCTGCTCGAGAGACAAACACTGCAATTTTACCTTTGTTGATCATCAACCCACACTGCTCACTGTGTGTACAGTGTGCATTACAGCTCTAGACAAAATTTGAATCATTCCTTTTCCAAGTTTCTTTCTGCTGCAAGCCCTGAACATTTGGAATTCTTTTTTCTCCTCTTTATTCAAAGACAGACAATATCACACCTCATTGTCATGTGGTGACAATTGGTACAAAAGCCCTTTAATCTGATGTTTATCTTTAGGGCTGCTGCTATAAGGAAATTTTCCTCTAGTGAGCAGGCAAAATAGATCCACCTTGGTCTAAGGCCCAGGGGAACCTAGCAGTATTCCTCCAGTACACAGCCAGAATCATGATCTGATATGGAACTTCTCTGACAGCCAAAGGCAAATTTGCTCATTTTGGGCTCCATCTCCAAAGGCATAATAATAAAGTTAAAAATCCAATCTTTCAGTCACAGGACATCAAACAGTGGCTGCTTTCTGTTTGCTCCATTCCTAGGAATCTTAGTGAGACAAGCTGCTGAGATCCCCTAACCTCTTAATTTTAAACTCATTTTCCTACAGCAGTGGGCTAGCATAGAAAACCCTGGGCAACTTGGCAAGAAACAGACAAGTGCCTAGTGAACGGGTTCTGGGGTCAGAGAGAGCTGGGTTAAAATCCTGGTTCTAGTACTTACTAGCTGAGTGAGAGTGGGCAAGTTCTGTAACTTCTCAGAACCTCAATTTCTGTGTCTGTGAAATGGGTATGATAACTAGGATGTAGTGAGGACTAGATGAGAGAAACAATGTGAAACATAGGACCCGGTGTATACTATGTATTTAACAAATGATAGTTTTCTCTTATTCTATTTTTCCATCATGCAGGCACTGAACATGGCCGAGTGTTGCCATCTCTGACAGGCAGTAGGATCACCATTCTCAAATTTGGAGTATGACCTGGAGGAGAAAGACACTACATTCTCTCTAAGCCTTTGTACATATTGTTCCTCAGCCTAGGGTAGTGATTCTCAAACTTTACCATTCATTAGATCCATCTGTTGGATTTGTTAAAACAAACATTGCTGGGGCCCACACCTAGAATTTCTGACTTTGTATGTCTGGGGAAGGGTCTGAGCATTTGCATTTCTAACAAGTTCTCAGTTGATGCTGATGCTGATGCTGCTGGTCTGGAACCACATTTTGAGAACCACTGGCCTAGAACATTTTACTACTCTTCCTATCTGGCTAACTCCTACTCCTATCCTTCAGGTCTCAGCTTTGATTTTATTTCCTCCACAGTGTTTCTTAAATCTGAAGTCCATTTATCCTCTGTGCATTTTTTTTTTTTTTTGAGTTAGAGTCTTACTCTGTTGCCCAGGCTGCAGTGGCACACTTATGGCCACCCCAGTGTCGACCTGCTGGGCTCAGGTGATCCTTCCGCCTCAACCTTCCAAGTAGCTGGAACTACCGGCATGTGGTACCATGGCTGGCTTATTTTTTGATTTATTGTAGAGATGAGGTCTTGCCAAGTTGCCCAGGCTGTTCTCGAATTCGTGGACTCAGGCAATCCTCTCACCTCGGCCTCTCAAAGTGCTGGGATTACAAGCTTGAGCCACTACGTACGGCCTCCTCTGTGCTTTCAAAGCTCCCTGGACTTGCTCACTCATAGGACTTACCACAATGCCCTGTCATTGTCTTGCTACTTGTCTGTTTCTCCCACTAGGCACCATCCACTTTGGAAAAGGGACCATGTCTCTAGCACCTTGCTCAGTGCCTGGCACATTTGGGGTGCTCAATAAATGCTTGTTGAATGAGTGACTGAGCCAGTCCCTGGGTAGCAGGAGCCAGAGCCTAGGGACTCATGAAGGTGGTGCAAGTAAAGGGAGTAAGTTCTATCAGTGACCACTGGCCAGGAAAGTCTAGGGATTAGTGCCAGGGACTTCAGCAGAAAATACCAGGAACTGTAAGTGCATGGATTGGACCTCAGAAGCTGAGTCCAGCTTCTTGAAGGACTTGGGTTATGGAGATCAGGGCAGAGACCAATGTCAAAGAAACTGAGCAAGGACTTGAGACTCAGTATCTGATTAAGATACTTGATCCAAACATCTCCAAACTCCCGCCTCCCCCTGAATTTAAAACATTAGTGATCCTATTCTTCTTTGATAGACCAACATATGGTCTATCTTGTCACCATTTCATGTATACCTGAAAAGTGTCTTCAGTTGTTGAGTGATATATTCCATAAATGTCAACTAGGTCCAAGTTGGTCAATAGTGTTGTTAAAATCTTTGATATCCTTACTGATTTTTTGTCTACTTATTCTGTCAATTATTGAGTGATAAATGTTTGTATCTTCAAATATAATTATGGATTTGCATTTCTCCTTTTAGTCCAATCAGTTTTGTTTCATATATTTTGAAATTACATTATTCCATGAGGACATATCAAGGATTGTTACATATTTTTGATGAATTGATCACTTTATTGTTATGAAATGTTTTTCTTTAACCTTTTGTAAGGTTCTGAAGTCCACTTTGTTTGATATTAATGTAGCCACTTTAGCTTTCTCTTTTAAAAGAAAACAACTTTATTTAGACATAGTTAACATGCCATACAATTAATCCATTTAAATGTACAATTTCATTTAGATTGCACTGCAATCTAATTTGATAATATTTCACTGTCCAATTTTTTTCTGTTGATTAGTATTTGTATGGCATAATGTTTTCATCATTTTACTTAGAAAACTGCTTTCTTGAGATAAATCCTTCTACTTATGATATCTTTCTATAACTTTTTACTTAAAATGAGTATGCAGCATACAATTGAGTCTTGCTTTTTAAAAAAAATCAAATCTGATCATCTCTGTCCTGTGTTAGATCATTTATATTTAATGTAATTTTTGATATGGTTGTGTTTTGATCTACCAATATTCCATGAGTTTCCCATTTGTCCCGTCTGCTTTGCTCATTTTACTCCTCAATTCCTGACTTCTTTTTGTACTAAGTATTTTATCTTCACAAGTAGCTTATTATTTTCTCTATCTCTTTTTTTGTAGAGGTTACTCCAAGATTTGCAATATCCATATTTAATTGATCATATTCTATTTTCAAATAATATACTCCTTCATTTCTAATGTAAGAAACTTATAACAGTATACTTTCATTTCTCCCTTTTTGTCATTTATGCAGTTATTGTCATATATTTTACTCCTATGTTTGTTACCCTGCCAGACCTACCTTATTATTTTTGCTTTAAATAGTTAACTAATTTTTATAGAAATTAAAATATAAGAGAAAAATTATATCTACCAACATTTTTTCCATTTTTGACTCTCTTCATTATTTTTTAAATGTCATTCTAAGTTTCCTTCCAATATAATTTTTCTTTTGCCTAAAGAACATATTTTTCTTTAACATGTATTATATGGCAGGTCTATTGGTGACAAATTCTCTCAGCTTTTATTTATCTAAAAAAGTCTAACCTTGTGTTTGAAGGACATTTTCACTGGACACAGAATTCTAGGATGACAATTTTTGTTTCTGTTTTGTTTTACTTGGTAGCACTTTAAAGATAGCTTGCATAGTTTTTGAGAAGTCAGTAGTCATTCTATATTTTTCCCTCTGTATATAGTTTCTATCTTTCTGCTTTTAATATTTTCTTCTTATCACGTTTCTCCCAGCAATTTGATTAAGGTATGCTGTGGCGGGGGTGGGGGGGGAGGTGTTGTTGGGTTCTTGGATCTATGGGTTTACAGTTTTTATTAAATTTGAAAAATTTCAGAAATTTTTATGTTTAATATCTTTTCTCCCACACGCCCATTTCTTTCTCTTATAATTCAGTATATGTTAGACCATTTTATATTGCCTTACAGGTCACTGAAACACTGTTCAGTTTTTTTCAGTCTTTTTTCTCTCTGATCTTTAGTTTGGATATTTTCTGTTACTATATCTCTAAATTTGCTGACCTTTTCTTCTGCACTGCCTAATTTGTTGTTAATTTCTTTCAATAATTAAAAAAATTTCATACATTATATTTTTCATCTCTAGAATTTTCATTTGGTTCTTATCTATATCTTCCATTTCTCTTTGCCTTATGTTAATTTTTTTTTTTTTTTTTTGAATTGGAATCTCACTCCATTGCCCAGGCTCAAGTGCTGTGGCACACTCACGGCCACCCCAGCATCAACTTGCTGGGCTCAGGCGATCCTTCTGCCTCAGCCTTCCAAGTAGCCCAAACTATAGGTGCATGCTACCGCACCCGGCTAATTTTTTCTTACTGTATAGACGAGGTCTTGCCAAGTTGCCTGGGCTGGTCTCAAATCCGTGGACTCAGGTAATCCACTCGCCTTGGCCTCCCAAAGTGCTGGGATTACAGGCTGAGCCACTGAGCCCAGCAATGTTCATTTTTATTTCAGAACTTGAACATAGCTATTATAACTCTGTTGTTGTTGTTTGCTAATTTCATCACCTCTGGCATTTCTGAGTTTTTTGTTGTTGTTTTGATTTGGGGCTTTTTTTTTCAAGTCAGAGTCTCACTCTGTCGCCCAGACTGGAGTGCAGTGGCATGCTCACAGCCACCCCAGTGTTGACCTGCTGGGCTCAGGTTATCCTTCACCTCAGCCTTCCAAGTAGCTAGAACTACAGGCATGTGCTACCATGCCTGGCTAATTTTTTGATATTTTGTAGAGATGAGGTCTCACCAAGTTGCCCAGGTGGGTCTCAAACCCCCAGGCTCAGGCAATCATCTCGCCTTGGCCCCCTAAAGTGCTGGGATTATGGGCTTGAGCCACTGTGTTCGGCTGAGTTTGTTTTTAGTTGACTTATTTTTTTCCTGGTCATGGTTCACTTTTTAAAAAGAAAAAAATTCTAGGTCTTATAATTTAAAAAAAATTTTATTTTAGAGATGGGGTCTTGCTATGTTGTCTAGGCTAGATTCAAACTCTCAACTCAAGTGTATTTTTTCACCTCAGCATCCCAAATAGCTGGGACTACAGGGACACACTACCACACTCAGCTTACCTTGTAATTTTTTTTGTTTTAGTCGGAGTCTTACTCTGTTACCCAAGCTGGAGGGCAGTGGCATGCTCACAGCCACTGAAGCCTTGACCTGCCAGGCTCGGGTGATCCTTCTGCCTCAGTCTTCCAAATAGCTGGACTACAGGCATGCACCACCATGCCCAGCTGATTTTTCTTAATTTATTGTGGAGATGAAGTCTCGCCAAGTTGTCCAGACTGGTCTCGAACCTGTGGGCTCAGGCAATCCTCTCACCTTGGTCTCCCAAAGTGCTGGGATTATAGGCTTGAGCCACCACGCCTGACCACCTTGTAATTTTTGATTGGATGCTGAACACTTTGTTATTTATTGAGTACTGAATTTTGCTTTCTTCCTGTAAAGTATATTAAACTTTGTTCTGGCAGACAGTTGCTTTATTGGAATATAAGTCTGATCTTTCTAAAGTTTGTTTTTAAGTTTTGTTATTGTAGATCTAGAGTATCCTTTACTCTAGGACTAGGGAATCCTTACAAGTACATGGGACTCTTCTGGGTTACTTACTGAATGCCCCAGGTATTTAATTTGGTTTCTGTCTTCTGGCTGATGAAAACGCAAATGTCTCCCTCAAATGTCTGGGTAAGCTCTGGGAATTTTTCAGTTTGCAACCACTGATAAGAACTTCCCAGGATTTTTGTGGGTTATAAATTAAATAATGCATATAAAGAATATTGCAGGGGGTTGTGATTAGAAAGGGCCTCTGGAGTGCTGGCAATATATGCTTTGATCTGGGTGGTGGTTTTGTGTGTTTACTTTATAACTATGTGTTAAACTGAATAAATTCTGTATGTATGCTAAATTTTAAATTAATATACATATAAAATAAAAAATAAAATATGTAAAATTTAAAAGGAAAGAAAATATACCATAGTGCTGGCATATTGTAGATGTTCAATAACTGGTAGTTAGCCTGATCAAATGAGATAAGATTTGTAAAACGCCTGACACAGAGTCCAACACATGGGGAGGCCGAGTCTTGGGTAATATTTTGTTAGTAGGTTTTTATGGAAGTATAATCTACATAAACAGAAATAAACAAAGCATAAGCACATAGCTCCATATATTTTCTCCAAAGTGAACACACCCATATTTATTACATTTCAAATACAAACTATATTAAACCTATTGTAAAAAAATCCCCCTCGTCATGCTTGATGGGGCTGGCCCCTTGAACTTCAGTCTCCTCTGGGGAAGGGAGGCTACAGTCCCAGTGGTGCTTAGAGGTACTGGATCTACATGTTTCAGTTATCTTTCTGCCCTGTCCAGCTTTCAGGAGTAAGGCACTAGGATCACTTGTTGAATCAGTTTTGAATTCTCTTCCCCAACTCTGGAGAGATGGCTCTGCCCTGGGTCTTACTCAGTCCCTTTGCAGAGTTCTGCCCCTTTAGAGGGGAGGAATGGGTGATGGGTAGAAGAGATGGAGGAGTCAGGGACCTGGCAGGTACTGATAGGACTAGAGGGAAGGTTTGTAACAAAGGTGTCAAGGAGGCAGAGAAGGTGTAGACAGATGGCTTGAAAAGAGAGCCAAGAAGGGTGAATGGAGCTTTTAATTGAAAATAGTATTCCATCAACAAAAATACTGATACTTGAGTACTTAAAAAATAGTACAGTGTTGAAATCTGTATTGCAATCACAATTATAAATCTCCTGGGAAGATCTTTATAGGTGGCTGGTAATAGAGATTTATTATTATTTTTTTTTTGAGTTGGAGTCTCACTCTGTCGCCCAGACTGGCATGCAGTGGCCACTCCTAGCCACCGCAGCCTCGACCTGCTGGGCTCCGGCGATCCTTCCGCCTCAGCCTTCTGAGTAGCCGGAATTACAGGCATAAGAATTTTATATTGATTACTGTAGTCTTTGGTCTCAAAAGTTTATGTCTTCAGACTTTTTCTCTAAACTTTGGAGTTTTCTCTATTTAGATATTGCAACTCCATGATAAAGTGGAGAGTTTTTGAAGGTTTTATAGTCAGACAGACCTGAGTTTTCTGTCTGCTATTATTAATTGCAACCTTGGGTTCATTACATCACTCTTGGAGCCTTAATTTTTTTCATCTGTAAATATCTATCTGAGATAGAGACTATTAAGCAATTGAATACAAATACAAAATAGAATATTTAAAACACCCAGCCTAACAAATCACCTAAGGGAGCTGAAAAGACAAGGCCAACAAAACCCTAACTTAAGCAGAAGAATTTAGATCGCCAAAGTAAAAGCCCAAATACATGACACAGAAGACAAAAATATCATAGGGAAAAAATCTATGAAACAAAAAGCTGGTTCTTTGAAAGGATAAACAAGATTGATGAACCCCTAGCCAGATTGACCATGAAAAAGAGAGAAAAAGCCCAAATAAACAGAATAAAAAAATGCAAAAGATCAAATCACAACAGACCCTAAAGAAATAGAAAAAATTATTGGAGATTACTATGCACACCTGTATGGAAACAAACTCGAAAACCTAAATGAAATTGAGGACTTTCTGACATCACACAACTTCCCAAGGTTGAAACAAGAAGAAATTGAGACATTAAATAAACCAAAAACAACCCAGGAAGTCAACTCCATCATAAGAAAACTACCTACAAAAAAAAGTCCTGGAACAGATGGCTTTCCAGCAGAGTTCTACAAAATATAGGAGGTGCTAATACCAATCCTACTGAAAGTATTCCAGGCAATTGGGAAAGACGGAACTCTCCCCAAATCATTTTAAGAAGCTAATATCACACTGATACCCAAACCAGGTAAAGATCCAACAAAAACTACAGGCCAATATCCCTGATGAACATAGATGCAAAAATACTCAACGAGATTCTAGCAAATTGGGTCCAATGACACATCTCAAAAATCATCCACTATGACCAAGTAGGCTTCATCCCTGAAATGCAAGGCTGGTTCAACATCCACAAGACCATAAATGTAATTAAATATATCAAAAGTTGTAAAAATAGCAATCACATGATTATATCATTAGACATAGAAAAAGCTTTCAATAAAATCCAGCATCTCTTCTTGATAAAAACTCTTGAACAGTTAGGCATACAGGCAACATACCTCAAAATAGTAAGAGCCATCTATGATAAACCCACAGCCAACATATTGCTAAATGGTCAGAAATTGAAAGCATTTCCGACTGGGCTTGGTGGCTCAGCCTGTAATCCCAGCACTTTGGTAGCCCGGCGAGTGGATTGCTTGAGCCCGCGAGTTCAAGACCAGTCCTGGCAACTTGGTGAGACCTCATCTGTACAATAAAAAATAAAACACAGCCGGGTGTGGTAGTGTGCATCTGTAGTTCTGGCTATCTGGAATGCTGAGGCAGAAGGGTTGCTGGAGCCCAGAAGTTCCATGCTGGGGTGGCCGTGAGCATGTGTGCCACTGCACTCCAGTCTGGACGAAGGAGTGAGATTCCAACTCAAAAAAAAAAAGCATTTCCCCTGAAAACCGGAACAAGACAAGGCTATTAACTTTCACTTCTCCTGTTCACCATAGTGTTGGAAGTCCTAGCTAGAGCAATCAGACAAGAGAAGGAAATCAGGGGTATATACATAGGAAAAGAAGAAGTCATCTCTCTTTCTTTGCTGACGATATGATTCTATACCTTGAAAAGCCAAGAGAATCTGTTCTTGCACTGATAAAGAACTTTGGCAAAGTCTCAGGGTACAAAATCAATGTGGAAAAGACGTCACATTCTCACACACCAACAACAAACAGGCAGAGTACCAAATACAAAGCATAATCCCATTCACAATAGACACACACACACACACACACACACACACACACACACACACACACAACACACACACAAGAAATACCTCGGCATCTTCCTAACCAGAGAAGTGAAAGACCTTCACCTAGGTGGGCACAGTGGCATGTGTCTGTAGTTCCGCTTCAGGAAGGCAGAAGCAGAAAGATCTCCTGAGCCCAGCAGGTCGAGGTTGCAGTGGCCGTGAGCATGCCACTGCACTCTAGCCTTGGTGACAAGACTGAGACTCCACACCCCCCAAAAGAAAAACCTTTACAATGAAAACTACAAAACACTGCTCAAAGAAATCACAGATGACACAAATAAATGGAAAAATAGTCCATGTTCATGGATTGGAAAAAAATCAACATTGTTAAGATGTCCATCCTATCCAAGGCAATCTACAGATTTAATGCAATACCCATTAAATTACCAACATCATTCTTCTCAGACCTGGAAATGTCAATACAGAAATTCATATGGAAGCATAAATGAATAACCAAAACAATCCTCAGCAAAAGAAACAAAGTAGGAGATATCACACTTCCAGACTTTAAACTTTACTATAAGGCTACAATAATCAAAACAGCCTGGTATTGGTACAAGAACAGGCATATAGACTGATGGAACAGGATAGAGATTCTGGAAGCAAAACCTCAACTTTTCAATCAACTCATCTTCGACAAACCTCCACTAACAACCACTGGGGAGAGGAGAACATATTCAGTAAATGGAGCCCAGCCCTAAGTCTTAATACTTTTTATGAACTTTATCAGCCACATTTGTCTGCATTTTTCCCCCCAATCTGCTTTATTTGTGGTAGGGTTCTATTACATTTCATTGTACTGATGTTTTTAGACATATTAAAATTTATCTATTTCATAATGAAAAATGCATTTTATTCTTATTTAGTAGTCACAAATTTATCTATTATACATGGAAATAAATTATAAAATATTTACTTATTTAACATATCTGTAATTGAGAACAGTAAATAGTAGGTATCAAAGACTTGATAATTCATTTGACAAGAAGACTTATTAAATAATGTTTCATATGCACAGGGTATGCTATTTGTTTTGTATGGTAGGTGCTTGTGGCCTGGTACTCTGAAACTATTTCTGGAATCTTGATTCTATCTCAGTTGTCATTTTTTCCTGATTTTTGAATTATAATTAGTATTCTTTTTTTTTACATACTATGTTTATGTAACAAATGTATTCTTGATGGCCTATTCTTTTTATATATATTTTATTTTTATTTTTAAAAATTTTCTTTTACTATAGAGATGTAGGGGTACAAGTGAGGATTAATTGCATAGATAGGCTGCGTGCAGGTGAAGTTTGGGCTTCCACCTGGTCCTCATTCCCCTGGTGGTGGACCTGGTACCTTTTGTGTTGTCATGTGTCCCCCCCATCCTTTTCTCTCCCCTAGTAGTGCCCAGCGACTGCCGATCTCTCTCTTGTGTTCATATGATTATTGTTCAGGGCCCACTCATGAGAGAGAACATGTGATATCCAGTTCTTTGTTTCTGTGATAGATCACTTAGCATAATGATCTTCAACTCCATCCAATTTGCTGTGAAGACCATGATTTTGTCCTTCTTTATGGTTGTGTAGTACTCCATAGGGTATATGTACCATATTTTCTTTATCCAGTCTACTTTTGATGGGCAGTAGGGTTGGTTCCAGGTTTTAACCATTATGAATAGTGTGGCAATAAACGTGCTTGTGCAGGTGTCTTTTTTTATAGAATAATCTATGTTCCTCCAGGTATATTCCCAGGAGAGGGATTGCTGGATTGTAAGGAAGGCCAATTTTTAGTTCTTTTAGGAATCACTACGCTGCTTTCCATAAGGTTGAACTGGTTTGCACTCCCACCAACAGTGTAGAAGCATTCCCTTTTCATTGCACCAGAGCCAGTATCTGTTGTTTTTGACTTATTAATGATAGCCTTCCTTACCAGAGTTAGGTGGTATCTCATTTTAGTTTTCATTTGCATTTCTTTGCCTTGTGGAGCTGAGAATTTTCTCATGTGTCTGTTGGCTGCTTGTATGTCTTCTTTTGAGAAATGTCTCTTCATGTTTGATGGCCTATTCTTTTGTTAAAATTCACCATAGAGTTTTTGTTTTCTGAAATATGTTTCAGTATTTTAATTGTTATCTCTTGTAATCTCCATCTATACTTTAGGTGAATGCTAATCTTATTTTTGTTTATCTGTATGTCTTAATTTTCTTCTGGAACAATATGCTGTAAAAAAGTAAGAAAAACATGATAGGAAGGATCTGTAATGGAAATGAAATATAAGAGAGCAACATGATTGCAACTTCATCACTAAGGGTTGGTTAAAATTTATGGAGAGGTGTGGGTCATTATTTCACTGGTTTCTGTACTTGGATTTCCAAGTTCTCCTGTTTATTGAAACTGGAACATTTTATTCTTCTTATCCATGACTCCGAAAGACCCGCGTCAAGACTAGCATAACCATGAATAGACTTGGCACAATACAGGTAGTTGGTTTGGGTTTGCTAAGTGCATATTTGTGTCATCTTCATTTTTTCATTTTATTCTATTTCTTGACTAATAACAACTGACATAATTGTTAGTGGTATTTTAAATAAAAGGGTCAATTGGAGGGAGTTTTTGTCCAATTTCTGTTACTAATTGAAGTGAGTTGGTTTTGCTTTTGGATGTGATAGAGTAATAGGGACTGGATTTATCCTCTAGCCTTAACAACTAGAACTCTGGACAATATATACAATAACAATTTTTGGAATCTGGGTGGGAGGCAGTGTTGGACAGTGAAGCCTGAAGAAGAGAAACAAATGAGATGAGTTCTACAATTCACCCAGTGTATTTACCTGAATAGAAACTCCAGGACTCAGTACTTCCAGGAAGAAGGAATATAAACAGGGCCCAGCAATCTCTCTGAGTTAGAAACATAAATCAGAGCTCAGGGAGGTCAATGCAGCTAGAACTTCTGGATTGAGCATACTGAACAGAAGGGAAGTGCACAGAAAACCCTGGATATTTACAGCAAGACCTCCATAAGTCTTTGGTTGGGTGGTATGCACATGTGTAGTAAGAAACTACTGAGGCCATGGATCGCCACAAAGCAATATGCTGAACAATTCCTGAAGCTCACAGAAACCTAGAAAAGTTCATGTTCCACCAGCCAGAACAGAAAGATCTTATCATTTCCAAGGTATTGGGTGGAGTTCTCAGAGAGTAACCCCTCAGTAATAAGGGATAAAGGATCCCAACACTAAAGGTTGTTCTGATTTCAAAGGAAGCTTTACAAGGAACACACTGAATCCAAGTAATTTAACTACATACCAGAACAAAATACAACATTAATTTATGAAATTCAACAAAATCCAGGACCCAACAATGTAAAGGTAACAATGTCAGATATCCAATTAAAAAATTACCATATATGCAAAGAACATGGAAAATATGATCCATAGCCAAGAGAAAAATCAATAAAAAGAAACAGACCTAGAAATGAAAGAGAAGATGGAATTAGAAGACAAAGATATCAAAACAGCTTTTATAAATATGCTCCATATAGTCAGGAATATAGAGGAAAATATGAGAGAGAAATGGAATATATAAAATGGACCCCAATAGAATTTCTGATGAAAATAAAATATGTAAAATGAAGAATACAGTGGATGCAATTAATGGCAGATTGGACACTGCAGAAGAAAAACCCAGTGAACTGAAGTTATAATGATATAAATTATTTTAAATGAAGCACAGAGAGAAATAATACTGAAAATAAATGAACAGAGTATTATGGCCTGTGGTACACTATGAACAGCCATTGTAATTGGAGTTCTTGAAGGAGAAGAGAACAGTAATGAAGGAAGAGAACAGGAAAGAATATTTGAAGAAATAATGAATGCATTTTTTCTAAATTTGATGAAAACTATAAACTCATGCACAATGAGCCCCAAAGAGAACAAACATAAAGAAAACCTTGCTGTGGTGCGTTATAATAAAATTGCTGAAAGCCAGTATAAAGAGAAAAATTTTAAAGCAGCCAGAGGAAAAAAGAACACACTTTGTACAGATAAACAAAATTAAGATTGAGAATAAACTCAGAAACAATGCAAACTAATGTCTGTGTAATAACTTAGCAATTTCCTATTGATCTTACAGCTTAATAGAATATAAGTAATAGTTCATACCAAATTAAAAAAAGGTAATCGTTTTTCTTTTGTGACCTCTGTTTCAAAAATAAAATTCAGCTAATTTATGAACTTTGTTAATGATTTATAAAATTAAAATTTGATTTTTATAGTTTTAAATTATTTTTATTTGTGTTTGTTATTTTGTCTTTTAATTTTATTTCTAAAAAAAGTTATAAACTGTTTAATAATTTCGACTTTCTTGTCTTTTTTTTCTGAAGTCAATATAAGCATTCATGGTCTTATCTTTTTTTCTTGTACTGCATTCATTTATTCATGTAATTATGTCAGCAAACATTTGTTGGGCACCTACTACCTAGGTCAGGTACTGTGACAGGTACTCTTGTTTCAATTACATATTCATGTATACCAATATACCAACTGAATAATGATACAAACTATAATTAAAGAGCTTTCAAAGGAAGCTTTAAAGAAGTTTTGTGGTCAGAAATATTTTTAAAGCATTATTCCATCTATAACAGGTACTTACACATCAGAGAAAAAAAAGAGTAGACCCAGTAACTCAGCAAGCACAGGTTGTGGAAATTTAGTATTGTTGCTGCTGGTTGTCCTTCATGTTTTGTTTTGTTTTTTTGAGTTGGAGTCTCACCCCATTGCCCAGGTTGGAGGGCAGTGGCACGCTCACAGCCACCCCAGCGTGGACCTGCTGGGCTCCGGGGATCCTTCCGCCTAAGCCTTCCAAATAGCTGGAACTACAGGTACGTGTTACCACCCCCGGCTAATTTTTAAATTTTATTGTAGAGACGAGGTCTCACCATGTTTCCCAGGCTGGTCTTGAACCCGGGGGCATCCTCTCGACTCGGCCTTCCCAAGTGCTGGGATTACAGGCTTGAGTCACCGTACATGGCCATCCTTCATGTTTTAACAAGCCCTGAGGGCCTCAATGTCATGCCTGGAAAGATTTTATTCCAAGTTTCAGAAATTCACTCAAACTTGCCTAAGAGACACAAGTTTACAAGGGTGTTTCACAGAACCCAGGGGCTAGAAAGAGCCTCACGAAGTCCTAGAAATGTCCTGGAAATCCACCAGAAACCAAACGGTCTCTCCTTTTTTTTACCTCTCGTTGGGAGGCTCCATGGCCTCGTATTTCTATTCCGAGACTGCGCATCATTTTCTTCCTTGTGCCTTTTTGTCTTCTCAGCCTCCCATAGGTCCTTTTAAGTACTCATAAAGCTTGGCTCCAACGGCTGTGTCCAATACTGAATTTCCACAAGAGACAATCTGATTGGCCCAGCTTGGCGGGTGTCTATCCTGGGACCAATCAAATGTGGCCAAGAGAGTGAAGTAAAAAAAGAACGTCTGGAGAAAAGCCCTCATGGAAAAAGGCAATTCTAAGGAGAACCTCAAAAGGAACTTACAATCACATATTGTTGATTTTCATTATGGGTACTCCTATGAACAGAAAGATCATCACAAAATTAATTAATTAATGCCTGTCTCACTCTTTAAAAATTTGAAGCAGCTAAATATTAAAGTATGACGTATACTCACAGACAGATTTTATATATTGTGTCTGGAAGATAAATAAATTTAGTATTAAAATACATTACTAGCCGGGCTCGGTGGCTCAGCCTGTAATCCCGTGCCTTTGGGAGGCTGAGGTGAGTGGACTGCCTGAGCCCGCGGGTTCGAGACCCGCCTGGGCAGCGAGACCTCATCTCTACAATAAATCAAAAAAATCAGCCGGGCATGGTAGTGCATGCCTGTAATTCCTGCTACTGGGAAGGCTGAGGCGGAAGGATCGCCGGAGCCCAGCAGGCGAGGCTGCGGTGGCCGGGAGCGGCCACTGCACTCCAGTCTGGACGACCGAGTGAGACTCCAACTCAAAAAAAAAAAAAAAAAAATACATTACTAGGACTGGCAGGGTGGCTCACTCCTGTAATCCCAGCACTTTGAAAGGTTGAGGCAGGAGGATTGCTTGAGCCTAGGAGTTCAAGACCAGCATGGGCAATATAGTGAGACCTCTCTCTTTAAAAAAAAAAAAAATTAACCAGGCTTGGTACATACCTGTAGTCCCAGCTACTCGGGAGGCTGAGGTGGCAAAATTGTTTGGGCCCAGGAAGTTGAGGCTGTGAGCCATGATCCTGCCACCGTACTCCAGCCTGGGCATCAGAGAGAGACCCTGATGAAAAAAAAAAAAAGGCATTAATAGCTCGGGTGTGGTGGCACATGCCTGTAATTCCAGTTACTCTGGAGGCTGAGTCAGAAAGATCTCTTGAGTCCAGGAGCTCAAGACTGCAGTGCGCCATGACAGCCACAACACTCCAGCTTGGGCGACAGAGCAAGATCCTGTCTCTAAAAAAATTAAAATAAAAAATACAAAATTATTAAAATTTTCAAGTATGATTCATTAGTTTGAATCATTGTCTTAAGAGAAAAATCTCATTCTCAATGTTTTTAGTTAAGTGTGGAGATTTCAAAAACTGACCATTTGACTGGTTTGTTTCATTTTTACTTACAGTCTATTTCAGCCAAAACTACATTAGTAAGGAAATATGGTAAAACAAGAAGTAGTAGATCAATTTGAATTTAACCAACAGAGGGAGCCAGTTTTAAACTGTTAAAATATTTTGGTCAATGTAGTGTTTTGGTTAATGAATTGTTGAAATCGCAGAAGGAAGTGAAACTCAGTTGTCTAGCTTTTACCAGGTGTTTCTATATGACTATAGATCATTGTACCTCATAACATGGGTGCTAAACGTTTAAGGCTAAATGTCTTCTTGTTTTATTGCTAAATGAGGAGGGGAAGTGAAATGAGGAACAAATCATTACCCTGGACAGGAAGCAATAGAGAGGCAAATCAATGTTGCTCTTGACTTGGTCCCTTGCATTGTTATATTTTTACTGGAAATGCTGTACAGCAATGCCCTTGTGGGTCACTATTTAGTTGTTCAGTGATTATGTTGTCTGATATAGCTCAAGGGGCAGCTGGGACTGAATCGCTCTGTTCCTCAGGGGAGAGTCCCTGCACCTTGTGTTAATTTGCATGTTAATTCAAGTGGCTGGGAAAGGAAGACAGAAGCTGACTCCGAGACTAGGCTTCCCACCCTGGGGGAGAGGTGTTGATATTTATTCCAAGAGACAACACAGGCTTATGTTCTTTTGTGCAATTATAATCGGGAAGTAGAATGTTAAGGGAGGGTTAAGTAACAAGAAACTTCATTAGGTTGAGCCAGCCTGCAGCCCTGCTGAAAAGCGGGGCTCAGAGGGAGGTGTGACTTGGAGAATAAACCCAAAGCTTAAAGCTTGGGTAATGTGTGTTTCTTTGCGAGGGGAAGTAACAATTTGTAAGATTAGTTTTTGATTTATTGTAGAGATGAGGTCTCGCCAAGTTGCCCAAGCGGGTCTTGAACTCGCGGGCTCAGGCAATCCACTCACCTCGGCCTCCCAAAGTGCTGGGATTACAGGCTGAGCCACCGAACCCGGCCTCACATCTCTTTTTAAGACAAGAGGAAGCCTCTATAGAAATCCTTCAACAGACTTCTCACAGCTTGTTGGTCAGTATTGTATCACATGCCCATTCCTGAACAAATCACTGCCAAAGGAAAGTGGATCATAGTGTTTGGTTTGGACCAATCAGGATTTATACTGGAGCTGGTGGGAGGAAGGGTTCTGTTTTTGAGAAGGAAGGGGAGAACAAATTCTGGAAAGTATTTTGCATTGCATTGTAACTTTTCTTCCCAATACTACACTCACATGGAGCTGTAGGAGGCACCAAATCCACTGAGCATCTCCTTGTCTTCATTGTGGTCCTCCTTTAAGCAACATTTGACACAGTTAAGCACCCCTTAACTTCCAGTACATCGTACTTTCCTGGCTGTACTTTTCCCTTGGTTGCTCTTTTTCAGTTGTCTGAGTTAGGTACACAGGACTTTTTTTTCTTTTCTTTTTTTTTTGAATTGGAGTCTCACCCTGTCGCCCAGGCTGGAGTGCAGTGGCACACTCACGGCCACCTCGGCATCAACCTGCTGGGCTCCAGAGATCCTTCCACCTCAGCCTGCCAAGTAGCTGGAACTACAGGTGCACGGTACCATGCCTGGTTGATTTTTTGATTTATTGTAGAGATGAGGTCTCGCCAAGTTGCCAGGGCTGGTCACGAACCCGCAGACTCGGGAGAATTTTAAAACATCCTATTTTGTCCTGAATTTTGTCTTCTCAACATAATTGGAGCAAATGATTCCCACAAAGAGGACTGAGACAATTCAACAGGACTTGCAAAGTGGTCAAGAATGGATTTTATGTCCCTTAGTTGATTAAACTCCTTCAGTTTATAGAAAAGATGAAAGAGACCAAGGTGCATAAGAAATTGAAGAGAAAATTTCTTTAGAGAGATTCGCAATATAAATTTTTCCCCATAGTAGGGAATTAGTGGGGGGTGCTTGTTCCTTCCTACCAGCTTAAGGAAGAGGGCTTTACTGGGGAGCAGTCAGAGAGGGGAACACAGTGGGCTGGAGTCTGACTGGTTGACTAGCTGCTCTGAGGCAGGATGAAGAGGTGATGCTATGTTGGGTGCTCTCCCAGAGTTTTGGGCAAAACTGCTATGCCTGGGTGCTTCCCATGGGCCTGTGGTAGCACACACAGAGAATGTAAGCAGGCCTGGGGTTTTCTTAGAGCCTGCCCAAGAGAGCTGCTTGGAGAAAAAAACCAAACCACAAACATGTTGGAAATATACCATTAGAGCCATAGGTAGTAAAGGAGAAATTTTAAGAGACCAGCCCTAGGAGATGCATTTACTTACAGCAAGGGAACTGCCATTGCAAGATTTCCTGATAGCGGAGTCTCTACAAAGACCATAATATTGTCCTATGAAAGAATAATCTCTAGTTACCTGCCAAGCCCTAGTAGTTCTGAGTAGTTAAGATCTTAGTCAAGTAAGGCCTTATCTACCCAGTGCCTTTTCTCTCTTCTGATTCTGCTACAATCCTAGAAAAACTAGAGGCTACTGCATGAGCTGGGAAAGACGATCTCACATTTCAGGTGAAACTGGGGAGAGTCAACTCCCACTTGAGGCAGTTGGGCTGAAGCATACCAAGTAGGAGGGAGAGCCTCAATTCTTCATCACTTTGGAGGTTTGTATTATTGCCTTGGACCATTCATAACACTTATTGAAATGAGTCTCTCTATCTCCCTCTCTGTTTCTCTGTCTCTTTCTGTGACCAGCAGTGCCTGAATGGCTTTTTATTACTTAGGAATGTCTGGAAGAGGCTAGCATGCAATCCCAGCACTGTGGGAGGCTGAGGCGGGAGGGTCACTTCAACCCAGGAGTTCGAGACCACCTTAGGCAACATAGCAAGACCTCACCTCTACAAAAAATAAAAAAATCAGCCAGGCATGGTGGTGCATGCCTGAAGTCCCAGCTACTCAGGAGACAGGCAAAAGGATTGTCTGAGCCCAGGAGGTCAAGGATGCAATGAGCCGTGATCGTGCCACTGCATGACACAGTGAGACCCTGGCCAAAATATTAATTAATTAAAAAAAAATAATGTCCATAGGAATCACACAATTGTCTTCAGTTTAATTTTTTGAGCAGAGAACAACTAGTTCTAGCAAGGGGGTAGTTTGAACAGCTAGTGGAGGAAAGGAATAAAGTGGTTTTCTGATTTTACCACATGCTCAGTATATCGTTAAGACTAGCTTTTTCTTCTACCCAGTTTAGTCTAAATGAAGCTGGGCCCCAAGTCCTGTCCTGAGTCTTCTCTAGTCTTGGCCTATTTTATGGCTTTGACCTCCCCTTCCATTGATGACTTCCAAATGTGTAACTTTAGCCCAAATATTTTCTGAGTCCCAGAATAATGAATTCAATTGCTGCTGGTGGCCTCATTTGGACACCTAATAGGTGTCTTAACATGCCCCACCTTCAAGGTCTGTTTTTCTCCAATTCTTTCCTATAATAATAAAGAGTATCACCTTCTAACTGGTTGTTTGATGCCAAAACTGAAAATTCATTTTGGATTTCTCCCTTTTCCTCATCCCCTGCTTCCAACTCATGACCAAGTGTTGCCCATTCTACCTAAAAAATATAGCCCAAAGTTATCCTCTTCTTTCTGTCTCTACTGTCACCTGCTAGTCCAAGGCACCATCGTTCTTTGCCCAAACTACTGCCAAACCTTCCTGTCTCCTTTCTTCCATGCCTGCCCTATTTAGTCTGTTTTCTACATTACCAGAGTGAATTTTTAGACATTTAAATCTAATCACATCACTGCCCTTTTTAAATCTTCTATTATTTTTCTCTTTTTTTCAGCATAAAAGAACTGCTTATTTTCATCTTCATATGATACCAAATAATTTTAAACAGTGACAGGGTAGACTTGCTAGAACTTACTGCTTGAAACATTTCATCTTCCCAAATATTTCAGCACTGCAGTCCTAGGTACATACCTGTCCACATAAATGCATCAGGTAAAGTGGAAACTCGAATAGAAAAGATTTCCGAACTTGTTAAATGGTTACAGTTCTTCCTTTCAGCTCCTTCTCTTTACCACCAGCTCTATTTTGTCATATGTTGGCAAACTCTCTAATATCTTTGTGTTCATGCATCCAGCAATCAGGGCCTGCTTATGCATGAGAACATGCAGTATTCAGTTTTTTGTTCCTGTGATAGTTCACTCAGAATGATGGTCTCCAACTGCATCCATGTTGCTGCAAAAGACATGATTTTGTTCTTCTTTATGTATGCAGTATTCCATAATGTATGTGTACCACATTTTCTTTATCCACTCCACTTTCAATGGGTATCTGGGTTGGTTCCGTGTTTTTGCTATGGTGAATAGTGCTGCAAGGAACATATGTGTGCTGGTGCCTTTTTGGCAAAGCGACTTATTTTCCTCTGGGTACATTCCCAGAGGAGGGATTGCTGGATTGTATGGAAGTTCAATTTTTAGATCTTTAAGAAATTGCCACACTGCTGTCCACAAAGGCAGAGCTAGCTTGCTTTCCTGTCAACAGTGTAAAAGCATTTCGTTTTCTCTGCAGCCTTGCCAACACTTGCTGTTTTTTGACTTTTTAATAATAGCCATTCTCATCGGTGTTAGGTGGTATCTCATTGCAGCTTTGTAAATCTTCTATTATTTTCTATTTCACATCAAATGAAATTCAAACTCCTAACCATGGCCTGCAAAAGCCTTCATGACCTAGTCCCTGCCTTCCTCTTTCGTTCATATCCACCACTCTCTCTCTTATTTATTAAGCTGCAGCCACTCTTCCTTGAATGTCACAGTCTCTTGCTTTTCTCAGGAACTTTGCACTTTCTGTTCCCACTACCTAGAATGCTCTTTTGCTGACTCTTGTAAGGCGGGATTCTTCTCACCCTTCAGATCTCTGTTCAAATATCACCTTCTTGGGAAGAGTTTTCTTGAGTGCCCTAAAGCTATTCTTTCTGCTTCTTGCATCACTCTGTATCCAAGTACTGTATTTCTCTTATCCATAGCACTAGACACACATTTAAAGAATCTTATTACTCGTTTACTTATTTTATTTTTTATCTCTTCTATCACAATATACATTTTATTGCGATAGAGACCTTTCCTTCTTATTCACACCAGTATTCTTGGCACTGGAACCATATCTGGCAGATAGTAGGTACTCAATAAATATCTGGTGAAAGAAATGAATGAATGGGGCAACATCTAACATTGAGCAGATGTCCTCTGGAGGAACCAGGTAGGCTGAATCAGAAGAGCCCAGAGTGAAATCCCAGGGCCTTAAAGCTTGTCAGAGGGGAAGATGATGCCTCAAGAAAGGTGTTTCTTCCAATTGAGTGGGCCACTGTCCTACTCCACCATGTTGCCTAAGAAGAGAAGGATAGAATCTCCAGGGTCAGGGGAAGCTAGGTGTTAACAGTGGTTAGTTTTGTTTTCTCTGCAGTCAGAAGATGAAAGAAAAGAAGATTTCTCAAGTCTTGAACAGTTTCACCCCAAGAAAATCCTGCCATAAGCATTCTACCCTTTGATGGCCAGACTGAGTGCCAATCGCTTCAGAGCAGAGGGCCCAGGTGGAGACCTCCCTCCTCATGGTCAAAGCACATGCCTGTGCTTTGGAGTCCTCAAGACCTACTAAGGCTGAAAATGTCTTGTGTATGCCCAACTAACAGAAAATCCAAGGAGACCTGAATGAGGTGCCGTGAATCACAGAGCAATGAGAAATTCTGAGATACCATCCTATGTTCTAATCACCATTCTCTCCTCCACAACCAGATTCAAACTACAAACAGTAATAAATGCAATGACTATCTATGGTGGGAAACACATAGGCTTCAGGGGTATCAGACACCTGGGTTCAAATTCCATCTCTGTTACTTACCAGCTTAATGATCTTGGTCAAGTTGTTTAATCTCTCTGAACCTTAATCCACATCTATGAAGTAATTACATTTGCAAAGTTGTTTGGGTTTAAGGGCTTTTTGTTTGTTTTGGAGCTAGGGTCTTGCTCTGCCACCCAGGCTGGAGTACAGTGATGCAAGAATGGCTCACTCACTACAGCATTGACTTCCTAGGCTCAAGCAATTTTCCTACCTCAGCTTCCCGAATAGCTGGGGCCACAGTTGGGTGCCACCACTCCTGGCTAATTTTTAAAATTTTTTGTACAGATGGAGGTCTCACTTTGTTGCCTAGGCTGGTCTCAAACTCCTGGGCTCAAGCAATCCACCTGCCTTAGCCTCCCAAAGTTCTGGGATTACAGGCATGAGCCACTGTGCCTGGCCCAGATTCAAGGGTTCGATATATGAAAAGAGCCCTACAAATGGTGATATGATCATTATGGTGATAGACTAATATCTCAGCATGCTGAAAACCTTCGTAGGCATAATAAATACAAAGCCTACTTACCCTTCTCCCATTGCCATAAACCCCAGAGGATGAGTCTTTTAGAGACGGTGAATGCTTTAAAGCAAGAAATTTACTCTAAGTTCATCTGGGTCAAAGTTGATAGCCAACATGTCAATTGGAGTTGGGTTTTGTTACTCAGAACAGCAAGAATCCTAATACAGCACATAACCCGGCACTTGGTATGTAGCAGCAGCTCTCTGACAAGTAATTGCTATTATTATAACTGTTGCCCTTGGTACCAGCCCATGAAGATCATACCCATTCTCACTGGAGCATTCCTGAAACTCAATTGTCAGTATGGTTCTCAGAGACAGTTTGATTTATCACTAACATCTTTGTTGTTGGTGCTATCTGTAGAATACACCTGTTTATTCTGCCCTATCTCAATTGTTAGTTTATTCATTCCTCATTCCACAAACTAGGAAAGAGAGTTTCTTGTTAGCCAAATCATCTGATATCAAGAGTAGAAGCCATTTGGGAGTGAGAGAGTGGATCAGGTGGAGTTGCTCTGTGCAGGGATACTTGCTATATGCCATCAGTTAGTTTTTTCACCTTTGAACAGTGTTCAGAAGGGCCATTCCTGTCTGTTGATGGCTAATGGGTATTTTACAGGACTGAGCTGAACCTGGCCTCCTCTGTACTTTACCTGGTTTTACCCTCCAACAGCTGCTGTCTCCTTCTCTGGTACAGCCCCAAGCTGGGCCTGGCTTCCAGCTGGCTTCTTGAGAGCAGATATTCAGAGGGCCAAAAGATCATTTCTCTGTGTCTTTGCAAAGGAGGGGTTTTCCCTGATAACAGGACCTCTTTGAGTTGCAGTCACTTTTCTGAAATCTTTGCCATTAGTGGAAGAGTTTTCTGCTATTTGAGCTCATCATTGCCAGACAGCCAGAAGAGCAGTACTTATCACATAACGAATGTGTCCTTGGATGGGGATCACTTTCATCAGATAGAAAACCAAAAACACCTCATTCTGCTTCTCCTGAGAATCATGAAATCACAAACTGTATGAAGAAACTAAGCAGCTGTATTCATATGCCAGAAAAATGCCCCAGCAAAGGCTTCAGGGCAGGGAGTAACCGGGGTCAGCGTCATGGGATCAGTCAGCTCTCAGTCTGTCCGTCTGAGGCCTCTGCTCCTAGGGCTCTGTCAGCAGCCTTGGGGTGCAGTAATGCTGGGCATGGTTCCATGGTTTTAAGGGGGTCGAATGAGGGAACCAGGGAGGAGTGAGTGCTCCTGGGCCTGGAACTTTGGGTTCCCAGTGGCCTGATGCCATTCTCAGGACTGGAGTTAGTTCTACTTGCAGGAGTGGAGCCAGGACACAAGGATCACAGTCAGGTCAGATGGGGGAGGGCTGTTTGCTTGAAGCAGTCTGAGCCCACGTGGCCAGGGTGGAGCCTAAATCATCCCCAAAACAAGCAGCATAAGCAGAATGGAATAATGTATGAGGAATGGGCTGAGGAGATTGGTTCAAAATGAAGGTTGTGAACAGCAAATTTGTGAGGGAGTTTCCTTCCCTGTGGAGCTTCTGTGACCCTGGGGGGTGGGTGTGAGGGCTTAAAGTTGCTGCACAGGGTCCACATCTGGAAGGCCGAGCCTGAAACCTGGTGGAAGGGGACTGCCTCAAGTTCCTGGGGCTGTAGAGGTATGGATTGATTGGATTCCTGACCGAGTCAGCTGCCCTGGTTTTAAAACTTTTAAATGGATCTGTGGAATTTTTTTTCATTTTCATTATCTGTGATAATGAAATGTGGACTATTCTCATTTGAAATGTACCTATGAGT
Source organism: Carlito syrichta (assembly GCF_000164805.1). Lineage (NCBI taxonomy): Eukaryota > Metazoa > Chordata > Mammalia > Primates > Tarsiidae > Carlito > Carlito syrichta. Next base: position 909,936 of record NW_007258032.1, on the reverse strand, counting down.
GCAGGCTTGGTGACTCAGCCTGTAATCCCAGTGCTTTGGGGGGCTGAGGTGAGTGGATTGCCTCTCCCTGTGGGTTCGAGACCAGCCTGGGCAACTTGGCGAGACCTCATCTTTACGATAAATAAAAAATTAGCCGAATGTGGTAGCGCATGCCTGTAGTTCCGGCTACTTGGAAGGCTGAGGCGGAAGGATCCCTGAAGTCCAGTAGGTCGACGCTGGGGTGGCCATGAATGAGACTCCAACTCAAAAAAAAAAAAAAAAAAAGAGAAGTGTATCTATGCAATTTGCAAACCTATAAACAAACAAACTCCCCTACTTTTAAGGTGCTTTTCCTCTTTTCCAACTCATGCTGAGTTTTGCGCTGCCCCAAGATATAGCCTTGTTAGACTGTAGGCCATCTCGGTCCCCTCTGTCAACATCAGCTGTGGCCTCTGCCATCTCCTGATCCACAAGTGAGGTGGCAATTGTTTGGTTAAATGTCTTCCATCTTTTCGTCATAGCTGCTCCATATGCCTTTCTCAAGTTATTTTTTATTTTTTTATTTTTGACGTGCCATCTAATCATTTTGTCCTCTACCAGCAGAAACAAACTTTAAATGTTTTTTACGTTTGACACTTTTTATTTTATTTTCAATAAAGTTAAGAATCTATCTATCTATCTATTTGTTTATTTATTTTAAAGATGTGGGTTCCAATTCAGGATTAGGTACATAAGTGGTCATCGTACAGATGAAGTTTGTGTCTCTCATTGATCCTCACGTTGCCTGGTTTGGGATCAGGTACCCTTGTTGATGTGCCCTCACCCCTACATGGAAAGGATTGGCAGTGTCCTGCTCCTGCCAATCCCTTTCTTGTAGAATTGTGATAAATGTTCAGAGTCCACTTATGAGTCAGAATGTGTGGTACTCAATTCTTAGTTTCTGTGATAGATCACTGAGTATGATAGACTCTAAATCCATCCAAGTTGCTGTGAAGTTCATAATTTTGTCTTTCTTTATGGCTGTGATGCTTTTTATTTGAAAGAGAAGAACTTGTAGAGAGTTGTGATAAACTTGAGAAAGACAATGAATTTTTGAGGAATTGGCTAATAATAACCATTGACTAATTCTGAACAATAATGCAATGGAGATACACACATACACACACACACACACACACACACACACACACACACACACACACACACACACTCACTCACTCACATATGAGATGAGAGAATTCCTTTTAGTTTTTTCAGAGACTGTAGAACATGAAAATCCGCCCCATTTTGGCAATTGATGTGTGAGAAGGGACGACAGAGAAGGATCCAAGGAAACAGCAAAATGACTGTCCAGCTAAAGAGGCCACAAGGGTAGACAAGGCCGGCCCTTTGCCTTGTGTATACCATCCCACGTCCAGGCGGCAGTACTCCTGAGACAGGCTGTCTAACACAGAGCTTTTCAACCAGATGGAGCCTGTCAGACCTTGGGCTGTGGCCTGACCAAGATTTTAAACTAAAACCGTTTCTGTTTTTAAAACTAAGTAGCTAGCAGTATCAACCAGGAGGGCCAAGCCACCTGCCAGTTCGTAATTTCGGAACTTTATTCTAAGCTTGGAAAAACTGAGTGCCCTTACTCGTAGGCCAGGCACCTGCAGTGAAAAGGCGGGTGTGGGGGCCGGGGGTTTCCACTGTTTATTCAAGTCGAAGAAGGAGGTTCTTGTGCCTGATTTCATTGCATCATTCATCAGAAAAGCAAAGAGAAAATGGCTCTTTGCAACGGCAGCTGTCTTCAAGGAGGGTGAATGCTGTTAAAGAAAAACAGCTATGAAGTCAAGTCCCCTGTCGAAAGAGTAAATGGCCCATTTGTTCAGCCAAGTTCCTTGAAGGATTTACTTGAAGGCCGGCCTGGGTGACTTGGGAAGGAGGGGCTGGATGGCTCATCTCAAGTCATGAGGAGAATGTGGCCTCGGGGGTGGATGGTGACTGGAAAGAAGGGAAAGGAGAAAAAGCGAGAGGCATAAGCAAGGCCTGGGTGTCCCGGCCAGATGTGGGTGGTGAGATATGCCCAGTTCTGGGTGTCTTTTGCAAAGGGACTTTTGAGACTGGGTTGCATGCACGAGTGTCAGCAGCCTTCCCTCAGCAGCTTTTCCACAGCAGCTTCATTGCTTCCAGCAGGCAGCAAGTGAAAGGGCTAGTCCCACTTGAATAACACCAGGGTCAAGATAAAGGAACAATGCCTGGCAGCAAAATGGAGAGCACCCATGCAGGGGAGGCTGGGAGTTAGAGCCAAAGGAATTGTGGGCACAGTCCTTCCTGCACCCCCCCAATTGAAAGAAATCTCAGGGAGAGCCTTGTACTTTCCACAGGACCCAGAATTGCAATTGGAACCTGTCTTATCTAGATCTTGAAGGAGCAGAGCTGCCCCAGCTGATGTTAGGGTCACATTTCAAGTTAGGTTTATTGAATCATGTGACGAAGGAAATGATTACAATTACACATTTTCCTTATATCTGTGCTCTGAACCATTACCAGTTCATGAACATTTGGGAATGGTTGAACTCAAAGCGAGTGGAGAGTGGCTTGTTTTGATACAGTAAGTGGCTAGGAGTGATGGAATTTGTTGACCTGTTTCTTTTTTTTTTTTTGAGTTGGAGTCTCACTCTGTCGCCCAGACTGGAGTGCAGTGGCCGCTCCCGGCCACCGCAGCCTCGCCTACTGGGTTCCGGTGATCCTTCCGCCTCAGCCTTCTGAGTAGCTGGAATTACAGGCATGCGCTACCATGCCTGGCTGATTTTTTGATTTATCGTAGAGATGAGGTCTCGCTGCCCAGGCGGGTCTCGAACCCGCAGGCTCAAGCAATCCACTCACCTCAGCCTCCCAAAGGCGCGGGATTACAGGCTGAGCCACCGAGCCCAGCTGACCTGTTTCTTGAGAAAAGTGACTTATTGGGAACTTAAGCTCCAAGAGACTTAAAGGCCGCTAGCATTTCCTTAGTGATATGACTTGGGCAAGATGTGAGAACACTGACCCTGATACTTATCCAGGGAGGCTCAGGGCCTCAGTCCCAAACCGCACAACTGGAGACTGTGCTCATTTTCCATTTCTGAATTGCTCAGACCTTGGTGAAGTCACAGATTTTGAAGAATTACACAGTTATTTGGCAGAAATAAGTTGTAATCTTGGAAGAAGTTTGTTGAATTTTAATCATGCTTTGTTTCGGTGGTTGCTGCTGGAATTTTAGGAAATGATCTCCATATGGTTCAGTAATTTCCCAGAAAAACTGGTTTCCTTAATTATAACTATTAATTTAAAACACCTGACACATTTTGCACCCAGTGACTGGACCAGGGAGTGGGTAGCTGGGACTCAGCATGGGATGATGCTGAGGGGGAACATTGGGATTAAAATCTGCTCACCAACCTATGTAGGCTTAAGTGGGGCTGTGTCTGCTGGGGAGGAAGGAAGGGATGCCTATTTCTAATGCACCTGCCCAGAGGCACCTTTCCCAAATTCACACAAGGGTGTTATCTAAGCAGGCAATTGAAAGACACCTTATAGGAGACACTCTTCTGGACATTAGAACTGGCAACTAATTCCTGATCAAAAACCCCAAGTGCCCATGCCCTAAGAGACAAGATAGACAAGTGGGACCTCACCAAACTGAAAAGCTTCTGCAAAGCAAGAGAAACCATCAAGAGAGCAGGGAGACAACCCAAAGAATGGGAAAAGATATTTGCCAACCGTATATCTGACAAAGGCCTCACATCCAGAATCTACAAGGAACTCAAATGTGCCAAAAGGAAAAAACAAACAGCTCCGTTAAAAAGTGGGCAAAAGACATGACTAGACACTTCTCAAAAGAAGATATACAGGCAGCCAACAGACACATGAAAAAATGCTCAGCCTTACTAATCATCAGAGAAATGCAAATCAAAGCCACATTGAGATATCACCTAACCCCAGCAAGAGTGACCATCATTAATAAAACAAACAACAGATACTGGCGAGGATGTGGAGAAAAAGGAACACTTCTACACTGCTGGTAGGAATGCAAACTAGTGCAACCTCTTTGGAAAACAGTGTGGTGATTTCAAAAAGAACTAGAAATTGACCTTCCATATGACCCAGCAATCCCCCTACTGGGAATACGCCCAGAGGAACTCAAATAATTCTACAAAAAAGATACCTGCACACGCATGTTTATTGCAGCACTATTCACAATAGCAAAAACATAGACTCAACCGTGCTGCCCTTCGAAGCTGGACTGGATTAAAAACATGCGGTACATATACACAGTGGAATATTATGTAGCCATAAAGAAAGATAAACATATGAACTTCATAGCAACTTGGATGGATTTAGAGTCTGTCATACTCAGTGATCTATCACAGAAACAAAGAGCAGAGTACCACATGTTCTTACTCATAAATGGACCCTGAATAATTACCATAATACTTTAAGAAAGGGATTGGCAGTAGCGGGATACTACCAGGGTAGAGGTGACAAGGAGGGACCCAACATCAATAAGGGTACCTGATCTCAAACCAGGTAAAATGGGGACCAAGGGAGGCCCAAATTTTCGCTATATGAAATTCACTTGTATATCTAATCCTGAATTGTACCCCACATCTTAAAAAAAAGAGACATCTTGACAATGAGGCGTCATTATCTCTCTTTGGCTCTTCTGACATGGTGGTGAGGGAGGGAAACCCCAACTCATGTACCCACATAGAGGAAAGCCGGGGAAAACTTGAAGGTATCTCTGTATGGATTCCTTTGGATTGATCAGTTCTCAGTGACCCTGGGAAAATTGAGATACCTTAGTAAACTTGTTATGTATTAATAACTTTAGAGGACAAATTTTAAGATTTTTCCGAATTAGCATACACTTGCCTTGTCAATGTATTACATCTTCAAGGGTTTTAGAGGTGAGGAGGTGCCAGGGGACATTAGACTATAAGCTCCATGAGGACATGGGCCTGAATCTATCATGTTAAATGCTATATATCTTGCCTTTAGCACAGCACATACCAAGAACATGCACTCAATACATACCTTTGAATTGAAAAGGCAAATCGCATATAGTAGCTGACCAGAGAGAAAACCACATTTATTTGAGGCCCATATAAAACTCCTTCTGCAAAATGACTTTTCAAGGGTTGAGTCATGTATAAAGGAGTTAAAAATCAATATGTTATAAAATTACGTGTTTATATTTAGAGAACTGTAAGTGTCCAGGTGGCTTTATTGATGATAGAGTTGCTTGAGAAACATGTGTCAAGGGCATTTGTTATTTATCAGATTTTATTGGGCATCTACTATATGCCAGATACTGTGCCCGACACTATGGAGACACACCAAGACACAGCTTTTGCCCTCACATTGTACATAAGTGTAGTGGGGGAAAGGTCACTGAAACTGATATGTCCAATAGAGTGTCAAGTGCTATGACAGAGAAGCTCAGGTATCCATGGGAGTAATCAGCAGGCACGCCTAACTCAGTTTGAAACAAGCCTCCTGGAGGAAGTGGCATTTTTGAGTCTATCTCAATAGATAACAGTTCCTTTGTGTTGGGTGGACTGTGGCTTTCCCATTCTCTCAAAGGTACAGCCCCACTCAAAGTTCTGTCCAGGGTGCCAACATCCTGACTTCATGGCAAGCAGCTTCCACCTGGGAAAATCCTACACCTGAAAAAACATTATCACCTCCTCCCCTGAAGCTGCTACTTGACCTACTGCAGAGGAAACCAGAATTTCACTTACATCTCTACCCTCTACCCCCCTGGCCCTCCCACCCCCTGCTAAAATTCGTTCAAAAGAGCCCCGTGCATAAGATCTGAATTTTTATTTTTATTCTCTATTTACTTATTTATTTATTTTTTGAGTTGGAGTCTCACTCTTTGTCACCCAGGCTGGAGTGCAGTGGCACGCTCATGGCCACCCCAGCGTTGACCTGCTGGGCTCAGGCAATCCTTCTGCCTCAGCCTTCCAAGTAACTGGAACTACAGGCATGTGCTACCATGCCCGGCTTATTTTTTAATTTATTGTAGAGACAAGGACTCAGCAAGTTGCTCAGGCTGGTCTCGAACCCCTGGGCTCAGGCAATCCTCTCATCTCGGCCTCCGAAAATGCTGGGATTACAGGCTTGAGCCATTGTGCCTGGTGGGATCTGAATTTTTTAATAAAACCACTTACCACAGTGCTCTAGCTATAATGTTTTCTGATTCTAAATCTGCTATATTTTCAAATTAGGAAATCTGATTTCATGTCATGGAGCTTCAAATTATTCTTGGAAGAATAAAAATTCCAACAACTTGCGTTCTATTCCTTAGAGTTCAATTTTGTGAAGAGAAATAAGACTGGAAGATGCTACCAAAAATAAAAACAAAAAAACCAAAAACGAAGTATCTCTCCTGGTTGGTGGTTGAAAAATCAAGAACAAAAATTTAGTTTGAGTTTAGAAAGTACCCATTAACTGAATAATAATGGTCTCATTAAAAAAAAAAAGTTAAACTAGAAAACCTACAATCCTCTTCTTTTAAATAGAGCTGAGAGGACATATGTAATGATCTGTTAGGTGTATCCACATCCTGTTCTTGCTTAGGATGAATTTTAAATGGGAGTGAGCGTGTTTAAATATATTGGTTATTAAAATGAGAGGTTAATAGTCTAGATAGTAGATGGTACTTATGGCACTTACTGGTAGGTTCACAGAGAGCTCAGCAGCTTGGAGAGGTAGGGCTGTGGTCATCAGTGGAAGTGGGAAAGTGACACGTGATGAATTGCAGAGACTCATCAAGGTGACCCTTGTACAATCAGACTCAACCTGTCTAAACTTAAACCCACCATCTCCGTCCTCAGACCTGCTCTGCCTCCTGCTCCCACACTCCAGTAAAGAACATCACTACCTCTCTAGTTGCCCAAACTAGAAACTTGGCGTTTTCCTTGATTCCCCTCTCTTCTTCTTTCTGCCTTACCCTCTCCCTCCATTTCATTTCTTATCTATTTATTTATTGTGGCTAAAATGATTAGATATTTTATTCAGGGGAGAACTGTCCTTTTAAAAAAACTTTTAATTTTTTATTTTAAAGATGTGGGTACAATTCAGGGTTAGCTATACATATATTCATTATGCAGGTGCCTTGTACCCTTGTTGATGGGGTGTGCCCCCCCACAGCAGATTCCCACTACAGCCAATCCTGCCTCCCCTCCCCGCCACATCCCCTCCATTCTGCCCCGGCTGTTTCCCACTACTGCCAACTCCCTCCATTTCAAATCACTTACCAAATCCTGTTGGCTCTACTTTTTAAATATTAATTTTTCTGTTTCTGTTTTTAGAGGCAGGGTCTTATTCTACTGCCCAGAGTGGAGTGCAGTGGTATGATTATAGCTCACTGCAGCCTCCAACTCCTAGGCTCAAGTGATCCTCTCACTTCAGCCTCCAAAGTAACTGGGACTATAGGCACATGCAACCATGCTGGTTAATTTCTAAAAAAAAATGGTTTTTGTATGGTGCCCAATGTGGTTCCAATATGGTGCCCAGGCTGGTCTCAAACAATCTGCCCACCTTTGCCTCCCAAGGCTCTGGAATTATAGGCTTAAGCCACTATGCCTGACCTTAAATTTTGCTTGAATCCACTCAAGTCTTCTTCATCGTCTTGGCTACTTCCCTATTTCAGACTTCTATCATCTCTCACCTGGCAGGTTTACTGATTTCTGATTTCTCTATTTCTCATCTTACCTCACTCTAAGCCACCTTCTGTGTGGCATCCAGGGCTGATCTTACAGCACACATATGACTGTCACTGGCTTTCTTAAAAGTCAGTGGTCTTAGACTACTAATCTCCAGGGTCCTGTGGCTTGTACCTCCCTTCAAGAACAGGTTCAGGGGACCTCTCTCTCCTTATCTGTTGGCCACTCCAACTTTCATGTCACAGTCATCTTCCTTCAGTTTTTTGAGTGCTCCTTGCTCCCTCTTGCCTCTTGGCCTTTTTTTTTTTATGTTGCTGGTCCCTTTGTTTAACATGCATGCCATTCTCTTTCTCATCTTTCAGCTTTCAATTTATTTTTTATTTTATTTTATTTATATTAATTAAGTGAACTAAAAATTGACCTTCCATATGATCCAACAATCCCTCTCCTGGGAATATGCCTGGAAGAACAGAAATTGTTCTACCAAAAAGACACCTGCACACACATATTTTTTATTGTTGCACTGTTGACAATCAGCTTTCAATTTAGATGTGACTTCTCCATGGAGGCCTTTTCTGGCCTCCTTAAGTCTATAAAAGATTACCCTGTCAGAGGCTTCCAAAACACCCTGTATGCCCTCTATCATAGCCTTTATTCTGTGTTGCCGTTGCTACCTATGTCTTTAAGGTGATGATGAGGTGCTTGAAGGTGGGATTGTGCCTATCTCAGTGTTATGCCTCCAGAAACTACCAAGTGGCTGGTGCTTAACAAATGTGTCCATAATTGACAGTTCAAAAATTAATAATTACCCTTAGAAAGATTTGGTAGCAAGTATGTTATGATAAAAATAATTTTTTTTTGAGTTGGAATCTCACTCTTTGTCACCCAGGCTGGAGTGCAGTGGCACGCTCACAGTCACCCCAGTGTCGACTTGCTAGGCTCAGGCAATCCTTCTGCTGCAGCCATCCAAGAAGCCAGAACCACAGAAGCACGCTACCATGCCCGGCTAATTTTTTGTGATTTATTGTAGAGACGAGGTCTCACCAAGTTGCCCAGGCTGGTCTCAAACTCCTGGGCTCAGGCATTCCTCTCACCTCGGCCTCCTAAAGTGCTGGGATTACAGGCTGAGGTACCGCACCCGACCAAAAATAATTTTTTAAAAGAAACTTTCCCTCAGCCTCATCTCTTCTCTTTTGCAGTTCTATGCTCCAAATGTTTTGACCATGAGCACATGCATGGGATGGCTTGGTGTGATAGAAACAACTCCAGGCTTGGAATGTTAGCAATGAATAACATTTGTTGAGCTCTTAAATGCCAGGCTGTGTCCTAAGCACATTGCCTATATTGACTCATAACAGTTCTATGAGGAAATAGAGGCATAGAGAATCAGCCTCAGCCAAATCGCTGCTCTGTCACTTATTGGCTGCATGACTTGGGCAAGCAATTCTTCTTTTGAACTTCCATTTCCTGAGCTATAAAATGAAGATACCGCTTGCCAAATCCTTGACTCCTAAGTTTTGAGTTTTCTTACATCCCATACATATTACACATTGACCTTCTGTAGGTCAATATTGAAGGCCACTGATATACTGCTGTATATCAGAGGACAAATTAATGTGACTGTGGCATGGAGACGTTCCAGACTGCCAGTCATCAAGACAGCTTTGGCAGTATAGTCAGTATGTTTGTTCAATTAGCTAAATATTTGACTGCATCTTGCCCTCATTGTATTAAAAATGTGTGAAAATGAAAATAAAAGTTCTATTATGAGTGACTAATCAGAGTAACTAACCATTATTGAGAACCGTGCCAGTTCTAAACTATTGTCTTTCAACTTCAAACCCATGCTTCTCTACATTCGGTTGTGTGATGTAGGAGCTAAGACTCTGTAAACTACATTTTTCCTTTGTCAGCTTTCTGTTAGGCTCTATTTTTTTTTTTTTTGAGTTGGAGTCTACCGGACATTAGAGGGAGACTGCAGAGCTGCATGAGAAAGAAGGGACTTACTCTTTCCTGTTGGCTTCTGGTTTATTTCTGGTTGACTTCCTGTGCCTGTCATCATCATCCAGCAGTGCCTCTGCTCTACTCCAGTAGAGATAGTTCATTCCAGAAGCAGTTCCATTCAATTTGCAGTTTTACCAACTTGCAAAGCCAGCCTCATTGCATCAGTGAAGAGATACCCACAAAGTCAGCTGCTGGTACCTCCTCCTCAGAAATCTACATCCCAATCTTTACTCCAAACTTTTAAGTTTTAATAATCCCACCCTCTTTCCTTTCTTCTCCCCAACCCTACATGATACTTCCTGCAGTTGTTACTTCTGTGGCGACATAGTATTCTCTCTTGTTTTTCAGTTACTTAGCTAATAATTCTTTATTACCTACACATTCTCTATATTAAATCCTCACTGTTAAAATAATTGATCTGGTTTCCATCTCCTAATTGGACCCTGACTGACACAATACTTATTCAATTCATTTAATTCTAACAATAACCCTAAGAATCTAACAATATTCTTAAGAGGTAACTTATATCTCTATATGTATTGAAACTTTAAAAAGCTATTATTGTTTGTTTACAGATAGAAAATTAGGAGATGGAGAGGTTAAGCAACTTGCTCAAGTTTACACAGCTAGAATGTGACTGAACTTGGATTTGAACCTCAGCAGGCTAGTTCCAGAGCCTTTGATTGTAAACATTAGGCCAGTGGTTCTCAAACTTTAGTGACCATCAGAATCATCTGAATGAATGGTTTGTTTACACCTGAGTTTTGGGGCTTTATCCCCAGAATTTCTGATTCAGTGGGGCTGGGCTGGGGTCTAAGAATTTGCATTTCTAACAAGTTCTCAGGTGATACTTGTTTCAGGACCACAGTTTGAGTACTGTTACACTGGGCTATAACTGTCAGAAGCTTAATGTAAATAAGACAAATATGGAAACAATTAAGGAGGCTTGAGGTTGTAACTACCCTATCCTCAATGCAAGTCCATTGGACTTAAATCTGTCAAGTGTATATTATAAAGAAAAAGAACTAAACATTTGCTGGAAATATTTCATTGAAGAGTCTGTTGACTCTGTGAGGTAGGTACTATTGCCATCCAGCCTATCTTACAAATGAGAAACTGAGACACATGAAGGTTAAATAGCATGTCCAAGGTCGTACAACTAGTAATGGATAAAGATGAGACGCAAACTCAGGCAACCTGACTCTTAACCATGCTCTTAGCCCTCTCTTAATCATTGTACTTTTCAGAGGAGTGAGAAATAACAGTGTGTTTCTGGGGAAAATATAACAGAACTTATAATATTAGGATTGTGCTGGGAAAAGTTGCTGCTTCCCTCTATGGACCAGTTTCACCAGCAGAAAGTTGGTCAGTGCATCCTCCACTGGGAACCTTCAAGGCAGCCCAACCCAATAGCCCTCTGCAAATTGTGTCTGCATCTGTGAGTGCAATCCAGTCATTTGGCAGGCAGAGTAGGCCTGGGTGTTGCACAGAGATCGTTTCTGGCAGAGCCTCCTCCAGGCAGAATTAGTCACCTCTCCTCTGATGCTAGTGACAAGAACCATAGCACTCATATATTTAACACAACTGAGACAAAGTGGTAACTTTTTTTTTTTTTTGAGTTGGAGTCTCATTCCATCACTCAGGCTGGAGAGCAGTGGCACACTCACGGCCAACCCAGTGTTGACCTGCTGGGTTCCGAAGATCCTTCTGCCTCAGCCTTCCAAGTAGCCAGAACTACAGGTGTGTGATACCACACCTGGCTAAATTTTAAAAATTTATTGTAGAGACAAAGTCTCGTCAAATTGCCTGGGCTGGCCTCAAACCCGTGGGCTCAGGCAATCCACTTGCCTCAGCCTCCCAAAGGGCTGGGATGACAGGCTGAGGCCGGTCCAAAGTGGTCACTTTTAAGCAAGCTAAGAGTGAGTGGTGGATTTTTTCCCCTCATCTGATTGTACATGAGACTTAAACCCATATTTACTGAGTGCTCTATTGTTAAAAGAACTAAATTGAAGAATAGTATAAGATATTGAACATACATGATTAAAGATTGAGTCAAGAAGGTGCCATACAGTTTAGGATGCTTTATTTTCTCATAGTATCCTGCATGTTCCACATTCTGTTTAGCATTTTTCTATTCATGTGTTGGTCTCACTAGGCAGGCAGCTCCTTGAGGGTGGGGCTTGGGGAGATATTTATTCACTTCTGTATCCCCTGGTGTCCAGTGCCATGTGGTACATACTTGTCATTTAATAATTATTGGCTAAACTTAAGTTCTGGAAAGGCACCTGTTTGAAGATCCTTTTTAGACAGTATCCCTTTGGACACAGCGATGACTCAGAATGGAGCCCACAGAGAAAGAGGCAGCCTGATGCAGCGGGGTACGCTGTCCAATTTAGACACAGAAATGATTTTCCGTTAAAGTGGGTTATTTTGAGAGGCTTAGAAATGATTTACATGTTAGTCAGTCAGTAGCCAAAATGGTCCTCTTATGTCTGGAAGGAAGTTATGTCTCCGCTCTCCTTTGTCTAGGTTTGAAACTTTCGTTGTTTAATAATAGTTGCTATTTATTTAGCACTACAGTATGCCAGGTGTGGTGCTAAGAACTTTCTGCAGTGATCTCTCATTTAATAGCCACAAGAATGCTATGAGGTGAGTAGTTCGTTTTATAAATGAAGAAACTGAGGATTCAAAAAATTAAGCAAATCACCCAAGACCACGCTCTGGTAAATGCAGTAACTGGGTTCAAGTTCAGATCTGTCTGACTCTAGAGTTTGTGCCCTTGGCAACCATCTTCTGCTTTCCTGCTTCCTCAAGTGGGGACTCCAGACCCCTAAAATGGGATGGTGGATCTTCTGTATTTTCTCTCCACAGTAGGATTCTTACCTCAGGCACAAGCACTCAAAAGCCCAATGATCCCTGTAAGAACATGACGGTTGAATTTTCCAGTCCCCATTTTGAATCTGATCACATACATTCACCTTCCCACACGCTGGAGGAACAACTTACCAAGTGGTAGCGGATCATTCAGAAGTGAGCAGGAAGCTTTCCTTTTAGGTTCTCCACCCTTAACTTCTCTTGCCAAATTTGTACCTGGAAGAGTTAATGTGATAATTAATTGTATTGTGGATAAACTACATTGGCTACTTAGGGCATCTTTTAATGATACTTTTACTTTTCATTTATGCACAGCCACAATGTTGACCAGCAGTGCTGTTAACTCACACCGGGACTTGTCTAAAAGTCCTTCTTGGCCAGGCTTGGTGGCTCAGCCTGTAATCCCAGCACTTTGGGAGTAGCCGAGGTGAGTGGATTGCCTGAGCCTGTGGGTTTGAGACCAGCTCAGGCAACCTGGCGTGACCTCGTCTCTGCAATACATTTTTAAAAATTAGCTGGGTCTGGTAGCATGCACCTGTAGTTCCAGTTACTTGGAAGGTTGAGATGGAAAGATTGCTGGAGCCCAGCAGGTCAATGCTGGGGTGGCCATGAGTATGTCACTGCACTCCAGCCTGGGTAACAGAGTGAGACTCCAACTAAAAAAAAAAAGTTCTTCTTAAATGGCTTTGGAATGTGTTAAAATGTTTCTGTATATTTTTTAGGAATTATAAAAGATCAGAGCTACTGTGTTATATTTATTGTGTCAGGTTTCCAAGATATTAAGTCTAGAAGAATTTCAATGAATTTACAGATCTCTGAATACTGTGGATGATATTCCCATGGGCATACATATGTGAAAACTTCCCTTGAAGTGGGAAAAAGAATATAGAAAAAGCAGATTTTATTAACTTATTATTTTCTTTGGTTTTCACTTCTCATCTAAAGATGTATTGAACTTCCATAGCTTGAGATTCCACACAAATTTGATCAGATTTCTTTACCCTGGATGACACGTTTTAAGGATGAAAAGGTCACCTGGCTGCTTCAGACTGAGATTGATTGGAAGTCCTCATCCCCTAACTTCCCTTCCCTGTGTTATGCCTCAGTCTTGTTCTTATCTGATCAGGTTCACTACATTAATTCTAACAGTACACTGGAGGCGACCATCTGTGGGTCGCCTCAGGCGGCCATCTCTGGGTCATATTCACCCGGTTGGTATTTGTTGTAAGATTATTTTCTTAGGGAAGCAACAGCAGTGGATGTATAGGCAGCAGTGGCAACCAGAGCCCTGTACCAGCAGTGTCAATTGTGCCAACTGCAGCAGCTAATACTTGGGGGTAATGATAGCGCTGTCTTCACTAGGCCAACCCTTCAGAGTGACTTTGAGCCTTATTCTTGACTGTATCTTGCAAGTCTAGCTTGCTTCCACACTGGAGATTTTGTGTGATCACCATACATTTTAAATTTAAAATACGAAAGAATTGTATAACGAGCTCCCATACAGTCTTTGCTTTATTGCTCTTTCTATATACGATATTTTCTTTGGCTGAACCATTTGAAAGTAAATGCAGGTATCGTGATGCTTCACCCTGAAAAAAGTGGGCATCTCCTAAGAACAAGGACTTTCTCCTATATAACTATAACACCATTATCACATGCGAGATATGTAACTTTGATATATTACTGAGTATAGTTTATATTCAAATTTTCCTTATTTCCCCAAAACGTCCTGTATAGCTACTTTTGGGGGATGATGCCATCATATCTTTAATATCACTTTTGTGCTAGATTAATTAATACATAAATTGAAAATGCCTTAGATGGTTTCAAATATCTCAGGGCTCTTCCATTAATATTCTATTGCCAATCCAAATCTAAATTTAATACTATTTCATCTAAGGATATATATATATATTTTGAGTTGGAGTCTCACTCTGTCACCCAGACTGGAGTGCAGTGGCTGCTCCCGGCCACCGCAGCCTCG